>NC_132814.1:28634212-28891712 GCF_048594095.1 Paramormyrops kingsleyae | reverse complement strand
AAACACCATTTGCTGTGGGACTACTGAAACCCTGGGAGATCCTGCATTGGACCCAAGCTGCTGACTACTCAAAGGTGGGAACTGCTTTTAATCTTTTCTGGCACCCCTAGCTGTTTAGGTTTTACTTTTTATGGCTTCCTCACGTAATAGATTCACTGTTTTGGCTAACCTGGAACAGGCCCACATTAGGGATCCCAACCCTACCCAGGCTAATAAAGCTACTATGTTTGATAAAAATGTTACAAAGACCTATTTTAAGTTAATACAGATGACCCATCATCTTGTAACAGTTGAACAGGCATTACAAACAAACATTCTCCCAGCAGGGATGTTAAAACAGGCCACCAAATTAACTCAATTCATTAAACCAGCTATGCCCTCCATCATCACCTCTGAGAACTTAATAGCCAATACATTATCCTGGATGGACACTAATATGCACATTCTACAGGACCACTACACACGGGGGAGGGAAACATTATTAGAACAGATAGATAGATGGGGGGAGAGGGAATGGGATATAGCCACTAAATGGGCACAAACTAGGTACAAGCAGAAATTAAGGGAGAACACTACTAACATTACCAAACACATCATACAAACTTACCTGGTAGATAATGTAGAGCCCCTAAATAGCACTAAAAACAATAATAAATTAAGTCCCATAAAAACAATTCTTGCCCCAAACACAGACCCCTCACAACAGGTAGACAATCAGAACAAAACCCCGCAACCCCTTCAACCTATACAACGCCCCAAACAAATTACAGTGCAGGCCCAAGTACATCACACAACACATAGTTTTGATCACAGCTCACCACGTAGTTCCAATAGTAAAGTAAATCAATCCAATCACCTTCAAAACATTTTTTCCACAGGTCCCTGTACCCCGGAAGCTAATGCTCCGTTGGGGACGCCTAGTAAGGCGGGGAATAATATGATGAAGGGGCAACTAAAGGACATGCATCCCCCAGTTGAAACCCTACCTGAATATTCCCAAATAAGATCAGTTACAGGGGCCGAATACACAGCACATACTCACAGGTCTCCTACCTCCTCTGTCATTTCGGAGGAGGAATTTCAGGACCCAATGATAGTGAATACTCGTGGGCCACGGAAACACCCTCTGTCAAACCGTAAAGGTAAAGAGTGGTCTCTGAAGGTCCAGAAACCTATCATCTTCATAGGAGACTCTAATCTGAGCAGAATCCCTCACATAGAGGACCCCCAAATTCAAGTAGACAGTTATCCAGGAGCCACCTTTTACCACCTTAACCAAATCTTACAGAAACTACCCCCCCAGCCACAGGTTAAACAGGTAGTCCTCGCAGCAGGATTGGAGAATAGGGAACAAGACCCCCACAAAACTGCCATCAAACAATTACAGGCATTATGGAAAACAGCAGACACTGTTTTCCCTAATGCCACTGTTTTCACTGCTCGTATTCAATACTCGGATCTTTTATGCAAGTACCATCAGAACAACTTAAATATAATCAATGATCGAATAGAGAACTGTGGGTGGGCACTGGATGAATTACATCCATTAAGATTCAAAGTAGACCCATTGGATAAGATCCGCTGGACCAAAGATACAGCTGCCCAAACATTTAAATTCTGGTGTCAGCAGCTAGAGAACTGTTAAAGGGTAAAACAAACCAGTAAACCACAATACAAACAAAAGTAAGGAAGGTAGGGATAAGCCACCCATGTCGGGCTTAAGGGTACCCATAGAATACTTACCTTTGAACTAGAATAAAAATAAAAAATTTTTTTATATTAATACCACTAATAGAATACTCCTCTTCCTCTTTTGTTCCTTAGAGGTGCTACTAACTTTTTATATGTATATAAACTAACTCAGTAGAGTAGGAAATATGTTATTAACATGGCTGGGTATCCTATAACCACATGGGGGGCATTATGTATAGATTGTTTATTGGGCCTTTTAGGATCTTCAGGACCTGGAGAAAATAATAAAGTATAAACTGCAGTACTGCCAGTCTCCTGTGGTGTTTCCTGCTCTGTACATCTCTCTCTCTCTATTCTTCATCTATAACTGCCTACTCATAGTTCTTTCATCATTGATGCTAACTGTACCCTTACCTTTACCATTGGACAGTAGACCCTAACCCCTAACTCTAATCCTTTCCCTAACCTTAACCTTAGACTTTAGACAGAAGGCCCTAACCCCCAACCCTTGACTTTTACCATAACCCCTAACTTTAATCCTGTTCCCTAACCATAACCCTAGACTTTAGACTACGTGCCCTAACCATAAAACCACTGACTGTATCCCTAACCTTAACCCTAGACTATAGACTGTTAGCCCTAACCCTTAACCCTTGACTCTAGACTGTGATCCCTAACCCCTAATTCTGGACTTTTCCCTGACCCTTGACCTCTGTCTTTCTAAACTAAAACATTCAAATTTCAATCCTTTACTGCTTGAATCCTTTACCCTCACCACAATTCTAACCCTAACCTTCAGTTTTAACCCTAATTGGTAAACCCTCATTTCAAAGTTCTCTGGACCATTATACATATTTTTCTCTCTCTCTTTCTTTCCCTCTCTCTCTCTCTCTCCCTCTCTCCCCCCCTCGTGCCCTCTCTCCATGGTTGCAGTAAACTGGACATCTCCAGTGGTCCTAGTTTGTTTAGGTTAGGGAATAATAAAAATAATTTGGATATTACCTGCCTTCCTTGCTTGAGCTGTTTAATAATAGGGAAATAAAGACAACTATTGAGAAACATTTGATTCATATAATAACATTTATTTCACCCCTACTGGCTGCATCACCTTTGCTGTTTTCCTTCGGGACTCTAGTAGTAACAACACAGTGTTTAACCTAAAAAAAGAAAAGGTAAAAATAAACAGAATCATGTGGAAACTGGTTTGATTAAAAGGATTTTAAACCACAGTGATGGGATACTATACTTACCAGAGAATTCTTTATCACTCTCGCCGTCCTCGCCGTCTCCGTCTCCGTCTCCGTCGTTCCTAAATAAAAGTATCATACTTACCAGGGATCGTTTCCGCCTCCGCCGACTCCGCCGTCACCGCCGTATCTGTCTGGGACAAGCATATCCCTATCAGGGTTACCTGAAAATAAAGGGAAAACGTTAAAAGGATAAAGTTGTGAATGTTGCCCGTGCAAAATTAATATCTAAGATATTGTTTTAAACTATTTTAACCACAAAAACCTAACCCTAACCCTAACCCTAACCCTAACCCTAACCCTAACCCTAACCCTCTTATTATTCCCTCTTCCCTAACCCTAATGAACTTCATAACCCTAAGGGACTTCTTAACCCTAAGGGACCCCTTAATCCCTAACCCTAAGGGACTTCTTAACCCTAAGGGACCCTCTAATCCTAAGGGACCCCCTAAACCCTAACCCTAAGGGATTCCTTACCCCTAAGGGACCCCCTAACCCTGAGGGACCCCCCAAATCCTAACCCTAAGGGACCCCCAAACCTTAACCCTAAGGGACCCCCCAAATCCGAACCCTAAGGGACCCCCTAACCCTAAGGGACCCCCTAACCCTAAGGGACCCCCTAATCGGAACCCTGGAGGACCCTCCAATCTGAAGGACTGCCCAACCCCTAGGGGTTTCCGAATTTAAAAAGAACCAAAAAACCACTTTTTTCCTTTTTCTCCCTTTTCTTTTTCTCTGTTTTTTTCTCTTTCTTTGCTCTCTCATTTCTCATAAAGGTAGGAACTGGGAGAGTTTAAATAAAACTCAGGAACAGAG
Source organism: Paramormyrops kingsleyae (assembly GCF_048594095.1). NCBI lineage: Eukaryota > Metazoa > Chordata > Actinopteri > Osteoglossiformes > Mormyridae > Paramormyrops > Paramormyrops kingsleyae. The sequence continues at coordinate 28,887,957 of NC_132814.1, read as the reverse complement.
GCATCAATTAACCACAGATTATTTATTTATTTATTTATTTATTTATTGACTTACATAGATATAAATTTAAAATTTTTTTATAAAAAATAGGGGTTAACCATTAAAAATGAGTTGGTGATGACCTGCCTTCCTTATTTAAAACATTATAAATAATTAAAACATACATGATAAAACCTGTTCCTTTTTTTTAAAAAAAATAAAAACATCCTCCGGATCTTCTCTTTTCCTTTTTGGGGGGGCTTGTTAACTGGACAGCCCTCTACTGTGTAGAAAGGTTCCACCTGAAAAATAAAGGAGGGAACATCAGAAAACTTTAAACAATTGAGATTACAGTCCTGAGCTCAAGGGACAGTTTTACTTACCAGGGGTCCACTTTGCTTCCGGGGTCGTCTTCAGGGGTATTTCCATCAGTTCGGGCTGTCTTCAATGGAAGGGAACAGCATTCTAATTCAAGAGGGAGGGTAGTTAAAAAAAACACAATATGTAAATCTAGTTGATTTAGGATTTGGAGCCCATTACTGGGACAGTATACTTACCGGGAATCTTCTCTGCTTTCGCCGTCTCCGCCGCTCTCGCCGTCCTCGCCGTCTCCGTCGTCTCCGCCGCTTATAAAACAAAACAAAAAGGTTAACAGTAAAACTGTATGGGATTAGAAAATAGGAACCCATGAACTGGGAATGTACTTACCGGGAATCGCTTCCACTGACTCTGCCGGGGCCGCCATTTCCACCAGAGAGGGACACACGTCCCCAGTAAGGGAAACCTGAAAAAGAAAAGAGGATTAATAGAAAAGGGAAAAATAGTTTTGAATGTTGCCAGTGCACAATGAAACATCTATGATAAACCATTGAACTGTGCTAATCATAAAACCTAACCTAGCCAGAGCCATTTAACTTTTTTCCTTTCTCCTCATTAAATACCAGATAGAATGGTCAGGAGGGGAGGTGGGAGGGACATGATGATGAAGAGGGAGGTGGGCGGGCTCTTGGGATCACATGACTGGATCACATGTCAAACACATATATAGGATTGGGATTTTAGCTAGGCCTGTTAACGTCCTCTGAAGAAGCATCATTAGGTGCGAAACGTCAGGACTATTGAGGATTATAAAGCCAAATAAGTAATACAGTGGTATACTTTTAAGTTTTCGTTTATTTCTTTTATGTATTATAATTGGTTCTTAATAATAAAGTTTACAGTTTTAAAACTCAGTGTGGGGATAGCTGGAAAAGAACCTACCATCATAACAGCAGCGACTAATCCTCGCCGAGGAAGACTGGGTCAGTCTAAGGAGGGAAAGAAACACAAGGATTGTTAAAGGACTTCGTTCAGGGGATCCTTGAGTTTGTTCCCCAGGACACAGGGAGGACGACTAAGCCGGAAAACAAGGCCCACCACTAGGCCGCTCGGCCTAGCTACAACACGTCAGGAAACATCCCTGTGCTGGGAACTATTGGACCTCACGAGGACCCTCCATTGGACCCGGGACACCAGAAACTTAAAAACCAGGTGGGAGCTGTTTTGGATTCTGTTGGGCACCCCTAGCTGATTTAATACAAATTTGTAATGGTTAGTTTACATAATAGGTTCACTGTATTGGCAGACCTCGAACAGGCCCAGAATAGAGATCCCAATCCTAACCAAATGATGGCAGCAGCCCCATTTGATAAAAAGATGACAAAGGTTTATTTTAAATTAATACAAATGACTCATCATTTATTAACAGTAGAACAAACATTAGAGACAGATACCTTCCCATCAGGGATGTTAAAACAAGTCATTAAACTTACCCAATTTATAAAACCAGCCATGCCTTCTAATATCACGGCAGAAAATTTAAAAGCTAACACGTACTCTTGGATGAGTACGAATATGCATATCTTACTGGATCATTATACAAGGGGGAGGGAAGCACTATTAGGGGAATTGGACAGGTGGGGAGAAAAAGAATGGGAGGTAGCCGGGAAATGGGCCCAAAATAGGTACAAGCAGAAATTGAGGCCTAATACTACAAGTACAACTAAACAAATTATAAGCACTTACCTGTTAGAAAAAGCAGGACCTTCAAATAGTGACAGGGAGGTAGACCTTACAAAAAGGGTTCTTCCCCCAGATACAGATTCCCTACAACAGTTTAATGAGGGACAGGAAGGAAGGGTGCAGCTCCCTCAACCTATAAAACGTCCTAAACAAATTAAAGTACAGGCTCAAATACATCACACTACCCATAGCTTTGACTCTGATTTAATACAAAATCCAAATAATGGAAATCAAACCAATTACCTGCATGACATCTCCTTTATAGGTCCCTGTACCCCAGAGGCCAAAGCTTCTTCGGGAACGCCTAGAATGGCGGGGAATGAAATGATGATAGGGCAACAGAAGGGAAAGTATCCCACAGTTGAATCCCTAACTGAAAATTCCCAAACAGAACCAGAGACAGGGACCAAACCTAAAAAAACACAACCCCAAAATCACAAGTCTCCAATCTCCTCCAGTACATCGGAAGGGGATTTTGAGGACCTAGTGAGAATAGAGACGCGCAGGCCGGAGAGACACCCAAATACAGCGCACAAAGCCAAAGATTGGTCATTGAAGGTCCATAAACCAATTATCTTCATAGGAGACTCAAACCTCAGCAGGATCCCTCAGATAAATGACCCCCAGGTACAAGTAGATAGTTTTCCGGGAGCTAGTTTTTATCATGTCATTGACATCTTAAAAAAATTACCCCCTCAGTTACAAACACAAAAAGTAATCCTGTCAGTAGGAATTAACAACAGAGATCAACAGCCTAATAAAACCTCTATAAAACAGTTACAGACTATGTGGAGAATAGCTAAAACAGCGTTCCCTAATGCATCAATTTATACTCCCATCATTCAATTTTCCGATCTTTTACCTAAGGTACATCAAAACAATTTGACCATAATCAATAACTACATAAACTCACACGGGAATCCATTACTAGAACTGAATAAACTACGATTCAAAGTAGATCCGAGGGATCAAATCCATTGGACTAGGGAAACAGCAATTCAAATTTTCAATGACTGGTGTGACCAGTTAAACTTTTAAGGCAGGAGACGTGCAATCTGGAAGCACACCAATACAAAAATATTTTTAACCTATCCAAAACATTTAAACTTACCTTAGAAGAGGGCGAGCTTCTGCGAAAGGGACTTACCTTTGTTCCGACACCTGTAGAAATAGATGAGGAAGAAATGCAGAGGGACGTCCATCACTATAACAGAAAATTAAAAATATTGGATTATTTTAAATATACACAAAAAGAACAATTAACATTATTTACAGCCAATTCTACATGGGAACCAAAAATTAATCAAATTTCAACAGATATACAAGATTTAATTCAATTTAACAATAAAATGGTTAGGAAAAGATTAAAGCAATCAAAACCAAAATTAAATATCCCGGAAGAACAGAGGAGGGCCATTAAAACACTAAATAAAAATAATGACATTATTATCAAACCGGCAGATAAGGGTTCAGGGATAGTGATCTTGGACAAACAACAATACAAATTTGAAGCACTTAGACAATTACAAGACACAAATTACTATATTTCCTTACCTCATACATTACAGGAAGAAACATCTAAATTGGTTAATGGTATTCTTAATAATTTACATTTAGAACAATTTATTACCGCAAAACAAAAGTTTTTTTTAATGGGCCCGGATATCCCCCGACCCAGATTATTTTACTTGTTACCAAAAATCCATATGGACAAGGCCCTGTGGACGATTCCGGGTGAGGTCCCCAAGGGGAGACCTATAGTATCTGACTGCGGTAGTAACACATATCATACGGCTCAATATATAGACCACTTCCTGAACCCTATCTCACAACGACACAGCAGCTATTTAAAAGACACATATGACTTTATCAATAAAATACAAGGCCTTCAAGTTCAGACAGAAGCAATTTTATTTACCGTAGATATAAACAGTTTATATACTAATATATCCACAGACTTAGGATTAGAAGCAGTGAGGACAGCCTTCTTAAAATATCCGGATCCAGGGAGGCCAGATAAATACATTTTACAATTACTGGAAATCAACCTTACAAGGAATGATTTTGAATTTGATAACCAGGTTTATCTCCAGATACAAGGTACGGCCATGGGGAAAAAGTTCGCCCCGGCATATGCCAATATTTATATGGCCTCCTGGGAGGAGACACTTTTTAAAAAATGTAAACATCTCCCCAGGCTATACTATAGATATTTGGATGATATATTTGGTTTGTGGCAACATGGAGAAGTGCTATTTAAAGGGTTCATAAGTATAATGAACGAGCATCACCCAAGTATCACAGTAAAATACCAAACAAGTTCCCAATGTATAGACTTTTTAGACACAACTGTCTTTTTCAGTGAACTAATAAATGGTAACAGGACTCTTAAAACCAAAGTGTATTTTAAAGACACAGATACACATAGTTTACTGTATAAAACAAGTTACCATCCCAAACACACTTTTGCAGGGTTAATTAAATCTCAACTGATCAGGTTTCATCGATTATGTACAGACAAACAGGATTTTGAGGCAGCTACTACAACTTTATTCACGGCCCTAAGGGGTAGGAAATATTCCAAAAGATTTTTAAGGGGTATCAAGGCGGAAACATTAAGGACAATAACAGACAAAAAATCATCACCGTTGACAAATGCACAGATTATCCCATTGATTACTAGATACTCCTCTAAGGCGATCACAATAAACAATAATCTCAAGAGGGGCTTTTCAAGGGTCCAACAGCTGGTTCCACAATTAAAAGGTTATAAAGTTATTTCAGCATACAGAAAAAATAAAAACCTTAAAGACCTATTGGTTAGAGCTAAATTTGGTCTATCCATAATGAAGGATACCTATACAAATCTTAAAAGGTATTTTAAACCAATCAAGGTGGTAACAACAGGATCAAATACAATACCTGTGCAGGATAACATCGGTTTGGGAACTAATAATATCGTCTACTTGATCCAGTGTAAACACTGTAATAGAAGATATGTTGGGGAAACACAATACAGTTTAGGAACACGTTTAAAGCAACATCTACACACCTTCTCCCAGAATACCAAAACCACAAAGCTGGTGCAACATTTTCAACAGCAGGGACTGCAAAATGTCCAGGTGTCGGGCCTAGAGGCCAACATTCACTGGTCACAGGAACAAAGAAGGAGGAAAGAACTAATGTGGATACATAGATTAAACACATTGGTTCCCCTGGGTTTTAATCAGAGATAAGGAAGGCAGGTGGGGATTAAAGGGAGGCAAAAACAGATAATTGATCACCCATGGATCGGTTTGGGGCATCCAAATAGTACTTACCCGTTGATTAATTAGACTAATAAAGGAATGAATATTAACAAATAACCTCTGTTCCTTTTTCGTCTAGATGTGCAACTAACTCTTGTATATAAACTAACTTACAGGAACTAATTTTAACATATATTTTGGGTAAAGCCCTATAGCGACATGGGGGATGGATATTTAACAGAGTATAGGTTTATGAATAGGGGAGAAATACCTTTGATATGGGATATATCTTACTTAGAAAGTGGACTGAGAATTACTGATCTGTTTTGATGATTTTGAATGAGTTGCAGGTCCAGGGAACAACAAATAAAATGTTTTTTTAAAACTATTTTGGTGGTTATTGACATAAAGGATGTCTATAAATTGCTGAATGATTAGCCTTGGGCGATCCTTCGGACTTTCTTTGTCTTTTTCTTTAATACTACCTTGATCACCCCTCCCCCTAACCCTAAGGGACCCCCTTTTAAGGGATCGCCTAATCCCAAGACCCCCTCTTATTATTCCCTCTTCCCTAACCCTAATGAACTTCATAACCCTAAGGGACTTCTTAACCCTAAGGGACCCCTTAATCCCTAACCCTAAGGGACTTCTTAACCCTAAGGGACCCTCTAATCCTAAGGGACCCCCTAAACCCTAACCCTAAGGGATTCCTTACCCCTAAGGGACCCCCTAACCCTGAGGGACCCCCCAAATCCTAACCCTAAGGGACCCCCAAACCTTAACCCTAAGGGACCCCCCAAATCCGAACCCTAAGGGACCCCCTAACCCTAAGGGACCCCCTAACCCTAAGGGACCCCCTAATCGGAACCCTGGAGGACCCTCCAATCTGAAGGACTGCCCAACCCCTAGGGGTTTCCGAATTTAAAAAGAACCAAAAAACCACTTTTTTCCTTTTTCTCCCTTTTCTTTTTCTCTGTTTTTTTCTCTTTCTTTGCTCTCTCATTTCTCATAAAGGTAGGAACTGGGAGAGTTTAAATAAAACTCAGGAACAGAGGCATCAATTAACCACAGATTATTTATTTATTTATTTATTTATTTATTGACTTACATAGATATAAATTTAAAATTTTTTTATAAAAAATAGGGGTTAACCATTAAAAATGAGTTGGTGATGACCTGCCTTCCTTATTTAAAACATTATAAATAATTAAAACATACATGATAAAACCTGTTCCTTTTTTTTAAAAAAAATAAAAACATCCTCCGGATCTTCTCTTTTCCTTTTTGGGGGGGCTTGTTAACTGGACAGCCCTCTACTGTGTAGAAAGGTTCCACCTGAAAAATAAAGGAGGGAACATCAGAAAACTTTAAACAATTGAGATTACAGTCCTGAGCTCAAGGGACAGTTTTACTTACCAGGGGTCCACTTTGCTTCCGGGGTCGTCTTCAGGGGTATTTCCATCAGTTCGGGCTGTCTTCAATGGAAGGGAACAGCATTCTAATTCAAGAGGGAGGGTAGTTAAAAAAAACACAATATGTAAATCTAGTTGATTTAGGATTTGGAGCCCATTACTGGGACAGTATACTTACCGGGAATCTTCTCTGCTTTCGCCGTCTCCGCCGCTCTCGCCGTCCTCGCCGTCTCCGTCGTCTCCGCCGCTTATAAAACAAAACAAAAAGGTTAACAGTAAAACTGTATGGGATTAGAAAATAGGAACCCATGAACTGGGAATGTACTTACCGGGAATCGCTTCCACTGACTCTGCCGGGGCCGCCATTTCCACCAGAGAGGGACACACGTCCCCAGTAAGGGAAACCTGAAAAAGAAAAGAGGATTAATAGAAAAGGGAAAAATAGTTTTGAATGTTGCCAGTGCACAATGAAACATCTATGATAAACCATTGAACTGTGCTAATCATAAAACCTAACCTAGCCAGAGCCATTTAACTTTTTTCCTTTCTCCTCATTAAATACCAGATAGAATGGTCAGGAGGGGAGGTGGGAGGGACATGATGATGAAGAGGGAGGTGGGCGGGCTCTTGGGATCACATGACTGGATCACATGTCAAACACATATATAGGATTGGGATTTTAGCTAGGCCTGTTAACGTCCTCTGAAGAAGCATCATTAGGTGCGAAACGTCAGGACTATTGAGGATTATAAAGCCAAATAAGTAATACAGTGGTATACTTTTAAGTTTTCGTTTATTTCTTTTATGTATTATAATTGGTTCTTAATAATAAAGTTTACAGTTTTAAAACTCAGTGTGGGGATAGCTGGAAAAGAACCTACCATCATAACAGCAGCGACTAATCCTCGCCGAGGAAGACTGGGTCAGTCTAAGGAGGGAAAGAAACACAAGGATTGTTAAAGGACTTCGTTCAGGGGATCCTTGAGTTTGTTCCCCAGGACACAGGGAGGACGACTAAGCCGGAAAACAAGGCCCACCACTAGGCCGCTCGGCCTAGCTACAACACGTCAGGAAACATCCCTGTGCTGGGAACTATTGGACCTCACGAGGACCCTCCATTGGACCCGGGACACCAGAAACTTAAAAACCAGGTGGGAGCTGTTTTGGATTCTGTTGGGCACCCCTAGCTGATTTAATACAAATTTGTAATGGTTAGTTTACATAATAGGTTCACTGTATTGGCAGACCTCGAACAGGCCCAGAATAGAGATCCCAATCCTAACCAAATGATGGCAGCAGCCCCATTTGATAAAAAGATGACAAAGGTTTATTTTAAATTAATACAAATGACTCATCATTTATTAACAGTAGAACAAACATTAGAGACAGATACCTTCCCATCAGGGATGTTAAAACAAGTCATTAAACTTACCCAATTTATAAAACCAGCCATGCCTTCTAATATCACGGCAGAAAATTTAAAAGCTAACACGTACTCTTGGATGAGTACGAATATGCATATCTTACTGGATCATTATACAAGGGGGAGGGAAGCACTATTAGGGGAATTGGACAGGTGGGGAGAAAAAGAATGGGAGGTAGCCGGGAAATGGGCCCAAAATAGGTACAAGCAGAAATTGAGGCCTAATACTACAAGTACAACTAAACAAATTATAAGCACTTACCTGTTAGAAAAAGCAGGACCTTCAAATAGTGACAGGGAGGTAGACCTTACAAAAAGGGTTCTTCCCCCAGATACAGATTCCCTACAACAGTTTAATGAGGGACAGGAAGGAAGGGTGCAGCTCCCTCAACCTATAAAACGTCCTAAACAAATTAAAGTACAGGCTCAAATACATCACACTACCCATAGCTTTGACTCTGATTTAATACAAAATCCAAATAATGGAAATCAAACCAATTACCTGCATGACATCTCCTTTATAGGTCCCTGTACCCCAGAGGCCAAAGCTTCTTCGGGAACGCCTAGAATGGCGGGGAATGAAATGATGATAGGGCAACAGAAGGGAAAGTATCCCACAGTTGAATCCCTAACTGAAAATTCCCAAACAGAACCAGAGACAGGGACCAAACCTAAAAAAACACAACCCCAAAATCACAAGTCTCCAATCTCCTCCAGTACATCGGAAGGGGATTTTGAGGACCTAGTGAGAATAGAGACGCGCAGGCCGGAGAGACACCCAAATACAGCGCACAAAGCCAAAGATTGGTCATTGAAGGTCCATAAACCAATTATCTTCATAGGAGACTCAAACCTCAGCAGGATCCCTCAGATAAATGACCCCCAGGTACAAGTAGATAGTTTTCCGGGAGCTAGTTTTTATCATGTCATTGACATCTTAAAAAAATTACCCCCTCAGTTACAAACACAAAAAGTAATCCTGTCAGTAGGAATTAACAACAGAGATCAACAGCCTAATAAAACCTCTATAAAACAGTTACAGACTATGTGGAGAATAGCTAAAACAGCGTTCCCTAATGCATCAATTTATACTCCCATCATTCAATTTTCCGATCTTTTACCTAAGGTACATCAAAACAATTTGACCATAATCAATAACTACATAAACTCACACGGGAATCCATTACTAGAACTGAATAAACTACGATTCAAAGTAGATCCGAGGGATCAAATCCATTGGACTAGGGAAACAGCAATTCAAATTTTCAATGACTGGTGTGACCAGTTAAACTTTTAAGGCAGGAGACGTGCAATCTGGAAGCACACCAATACAAAAATATTTTTAACCTATCCAAAACATTTAAACTTACCTTAGAAGAGGGCGAGCTTCTGCGAAAGGGACTTACCTTTGTTCCGACACCTGTAGAAATAGATGAGGAAGAAATGCAGAGGGACGTCCATCACTATAACAGAAAATTAAAAATATTGGATTATTTTAAATATACACAAAAAGAACAATTAACATTATTTACAGCCAATTCTACATGGGAACCAAAAATTAATCAAATTTCAACAGATATACAAGATTTAATTCAATTTAACAATAAAATGGTTAGGAAAAGATTAAAGCAATCAAAACCAAAATTAAATATCCCGGAAGAACAGAGGAGGGCCATTAAAACACTAAATAAAAATAATGACATTATTATCAAACCGGCAGATAAGGGTTCAGGGATAGTGATCTTGGACAAACAACAATACAAATTTGAAGCACTTAGACAATTACAAGACACAAATTACTATATTTCCTTACCTCATACATTACAGGAAGAAACATCTAAATTGGTTAATGGTATTCTTAATAATTTACATTTAGAACAATTTATTACCGCAAAACAAAAGTTTTTTTTAATGGGCCCGGATATCCCCCGACCCAGATTATTTTACTTGTTACCAAAAATCCATATGGACAAGGCCCTGTGGACGATTCCGGGTGAGGTCCCCAAGGGGAGACCTATAGTATCTGACTGCGGTAGTAACACATATCATACGGCTCAATATATAGACCACTTCCTGAACCCTATCTCACAACGACACAGCAGCTATTTAAAAGACACATATGACTTTATCAATAAAATACAAGGCCTTCAAGTTCAGACAGAAGCAATTTTATTTACCGTAGATATAAACAGTTTATATACTAATATATCCACAGACTTAGGATTAGAAGCAGTGAGGACAGCCTTCTTAAAATATCCGGATCCAGGGAGGCCAGATAAATACATTTTACAATTACTGGAAATCAACCTTACAAGGAATGATTTTGAATTTGATAACCAGGTTTATCTCCAGATACAAGGTACGGCCATGGGGAAAAAGTTCGCCCCGGCATATGCCAATATTTATATGGCCTCCTGGGAGGAGACACTTTTTAAAAAATGTAAACATCTCCCCAGGCTATACTATAGATATTTGGATGATATATTTGGTTTGTGGCAACATGGAGAAGTGCTATTTAAAGGGTTCATAAGTATAATGAACGAGCATCACCCAAGTATCACAGTAAAATACCAAACAAGTTCCCAATGTATAGACTTTTTAGACACAACTGTCTTTTTCAGTGAACTAATAAATGGTAACAGGACTCTTAAAACCAAAGTGTATTTTAAAGACACAGATACACATAGTTTACTGTATAAAACAAGTTACCATCCCAAACACACTTTTGCAGGGTTAATTAAATCTCAACTGATCAGGTTTCATCGATTATGTACAGACAAACAGGATTTTGAGGCAGCTACTACAACTTTATTCACGGCCCTAAGGGGTAGGAAATATTCCAAAAGATTTTTAAGGGGTATCAAGGCGGAAACATTAAGGACAATAACAGACAAAAAATCATCACCGTTGACAAATGCACAGATTATCCCATTGATTACTAGATACTCCTCTAAGGCGATCACAATAAACAATAATCTCAAGAGGGGCTTTTCAAGGGTCCAACAGCTGGTTCCACAATTAAAAGGTTATAAAGTTATTTCAGCATACAGAAAAAATAAAAACCTTAAAGACCTATTGGTTAGAGCTAAATTTGGTCTATCCATAATGAAGGATACCTATACAAATCTTAAAAGGTATTTTAAACCAATCAAGGTGGTAACAACAGGATCAAATACAATACCTGTGCAGGATAACATCGGTTTGGGAACTAATAATATCGTCTACTTGATCCAGTGTAAACACTGTAATAGAAGATATGTTGGGGAAACACAATACAGTTTAGGAACACGTTTAAAGCAACATCTACACACCTTCTCCCAGAATACCAAAACCACAAAGCTGGTGCAACATTTTCAACAGCAGGGACTGCAAAATGTCCAGGTGTCGGGCCTAGAGGCCAACATTCACTGGTCACAGGAACAAAGAAGGAGGAAAGAACTAATGTGGATACATAGATTAAACACATTGGTTCCCCTGGGTTTTAATCAGAGATAAGGAAGGCAGGTGGGGATTAAAGGGAGGCAAAAACAGATAATTGATCACCCATGGATCGGTTTGGGGCATCCAAATAGTACTTACCCGTTGATTAATTAGACTAATAAAGGAATGAATATTAACAAATAACCTCTGTTCCTTTTTCGTCTAGATGTGCAACTAACTCTTGTATATAAACTAACTTACAGGAACTAATTTTAACATATATTTTGGGTAAAGCCCTATAGCGACATGGGGGATGGATATTTAACAGAGTATAGGTTTATGAATAGGGGAGGAATACCTTTGATATGGGATATATCTTACTTAGAAAGTGGACTGAGAATTACTGATCTGTTTTGATGATTTTGAATGAGTTGCAGGTCCAGGGAACAACAAATAAAATGTTTTTTTAAAACTATTTTGGTGGTTATTGACATAAAGGATGTCTATAAATTGCTGAATGATTAGCCTTGGGCGATCCTTCGGACTTTCTTTGTCTTTTTCTTTAATACTACCTTGATCACCCCTCCCCCTAACCCTAAGGGACCCCCTTTTAAGGGATCGCCTAATCCCAAGACCCCCTCTTATTATTCCCTCTTCCCTAACCCTAATGAACTTCATAACCCTAAGGGACTTCTTAACCCTAAGGGACCCCTTAATCCCTAACCCTAAGGGACTTCTTAACCCTAAGGGACCCTCTAATCCTAAGGGACCCCCTAAACCCTAACCCTAAGGGATTCCTTACCCCTAAGGGACCCCCTAACCCTGAGGGACCCCCCAAATCCTAACCCTAAGGGACCCCCAAACCTTAACCCTAAGGGACCCCCCAAATCCGAACCCTAAGGGACCCCCTAACCCTAAGGGACCCCCTAACCCTAAGGGACCCCCTAATCGGAACCCTGGAGGACCCTCCAATCTGAAGGACTGCCCAACCCCTAGGGGTTTCCGAATTTAAAAAGAACCAAAAAACCACTTTTTTCCTTTTTCTCCCTTTTCTTTTTCTCTGTTTTTTTCTCTTTCTTTGCTCTCTCATTTCTCATAAAGGTAGGAACTGGGAGAGTTTAAATAAAACTCAGGAACAGAGGCATCAATTAACCACAGATTATTTATTTATTTATTTATTTATTTATTGACTTACATAGATATAAATTTAAAATTTTTTTATAAAAAATAGGGGTTAACCATTAAAAATGAGTTGGTGATGACCTGCCTTCCTTATTTAAAACATTATAAATAATTAAAACATACATGATAAAACCTGTTCCTTTTTTTTAAAAAAAATAAAAACATCCTCCGGATCTTCTCTTTTCCTTTTTGGGGGGGCTTGTTAACTGGACAGCCCTCTACTGTGTAGAAAGGTTCCACCTGAAAAATAAAGGAGGGAACATCAGAAAACTTTAAACAATTGAGATTACAGTCCTGAGCTCAAGGGACAGTTTTACTTACCAGGGGTCCACTTTGCTTCCGGGGTCGTCTTCAGGGGTATTTCCATCAGTTCGGGCTGTCTTCAATGGAAGGGAACAGCATTCTAATTCAAGAGGGAGGGTAGTTAAAAAAAACACAATATGTAAATCTAGTTGATTTAGGATTTGGAGCCCATTACTGGGACAGTATACTTACCGGGAATCTTCTCTGCTTTCGCCGTCTCCGCCGCTCTCGCCGTCCTCGCCGTCTCCGTCGTCTCCGCCGCTTATAAAACAAAACAAAAAGGTTAACAGTAAAACTGTATGGGATTAGAAAATAGGAACCCATGAACTGGGAATGTACTTACCGGGAATCGCTTCCACTGACTCTGCCGGGGCCGCCATTTCCACCAGAGAGGGACACACGTCCCCAGTAAGGGAAACCTGAAAAAGAAAAGAGGATTAATAGAAAAGGGAAAAATAGTTTTGAATGTTGCCAGTGCACAATGAAACATCTATGATAAACCATTGAACTGTGCTAATCATAAAACCTAACCTAGCCAGAGCCATTTAACTTTTTTCCTTTCTCCTCATTAAATACCAGATAGAATGGTCAGGAGGGGAGGTGGGAGGGACATGATGATGAAGAGGGAGGTGGGCGGGCTCTTGGGATCACATGACTGGATCACATGTCAAACACATATATAGGATTGGGATTTTAGCTAGGCCTGTTAACGTCCTCTGAAGAAGCATCATTAGGTGCGAAACGTCAGGACTATTGAGGATTATAAAGCCAAATAAGTAATACAGTGGTATACTTTTAAGTTTTCGTTTATTTCTTTTATGTATTATAATTGGTTCTTAATAATAAAGTTTACAGTTTTAAAACTCAGTGTGGGGATAGCTGGAAAAGAACCTACCATCATAACAGCAGCGACTAATCCTCGCCGAGGAAGACTGGGTCAGTCTAAGGAGGGAAAGAAACACAAGGATTGTTAAAGGACTTCGTTCAGGGGATCCTTGAGTTTGTTCCCCAGGACACAGGGAGGACGACTAAGCCGGAAAACAAGGCCCACCACTAGGCCGCTCGGCCTAGCTACAACACGTCAGGAAACATCCCTGTGCTGGGAACTATTGGACCTCACGAGGACCCTCCATTGGACCCGGGACACCAGAAACTTAAAAACCAGGTGGGAGCTGTTTTGGATTCTGTTGGGCACCCCTAGCTGATTTAATACAAATTTGTAATGGTTAGTTTACATAATAGGTTCACTGTATTGGCAGACCTCGAACAGGCCCAGAATAGAGATCCCAATCCTAACCAAATGATGGCAGCAGCCCCATTTGATAAAAAGATGACAAAGGTTTATTTTAAATTAATACAAATGACTCATCATTTATTAACAGTAGAACAAACATTAGAGACAGATACCTTCCCATCAGGGATGTTAAAACAAGTCATTAAACTTACCCAATTTATAAAACCAGCCATGCCTTCTAATATCACGGCAGAAAATTTAAAAGCTAACACGTACTCTTGGATGAGTACGAATATGCATATCTTACTGGATCATTATACAAGGGGGAGGGAAGCACTATTAGGGGAATTGGACAGGTGGGGAGAAAAAGAATGGGAGGTAGCCGGGAAATGGGCCCAAAATAGGTACAAGCAGAAATTGAGGCCTAATACTACAAGTACAACTAAACAAATTATAAGCACTTACCTGTTAGAAAAAGCAGGACCTTCAAATAGTGACAGGGAGGTAGACCTTACAAAAAGGGTTCTTCCCCCAGATACAGATTCCCTACAACAGTTTAATGAGGGACAGGAAGGAAGGGTGCAGCTCCCTCAACCTATAAAACGTCCTAAACAAATTAAAGTACAGGCTCAAATACATCACACTACCCATAGCTTTGACTCTGATTTAATACAAAATCCAAATAATGGAAATCAAACCAATTACCTGCATGACATCTCCTTTATAGGTCCCTGTACCCCAGAGGCCAAAGCTTCTTCGGGAACGCCTAGAATGGCGGGGAATGAAATGATGATAGGGCAACAGAAGGGAAAGTATCCCACAGTTGAATCCCTAACTGAAAATTCCCAAACAGAACCAGAGACAGGGACCAAACCTAAAAAAACACAACCCCAAAATCACAAGTCTCCAATCTCCTCCAGTACATCGGAAGGGGATTTTGAGGACCTAGTGAGAATAGAGACGCGCAGGCCGGAGAGACACCCAAATACAGCGCACAAAGCCAAAGATTGGTCATTGAAGGTCCATAAACCAATTATCTTCATAGGAGACTCAAACCTCAGCAGGATCCCTCAGATAAATGACCCCCAGGTACAAGTAGATAGTTTTCCGGGAGCTAGTTTTTATCATGTCATTGACATCTTAAAAAAATTACCCCCTCAGTTACAAACACAAAAAGTAATCCTGTCAGTAGGAATTAACAACAGAGATCAACAGCCTAATAAAACCTCTATAAAACAGTTACAGACTATGTGGAGAATAGCTAAAACAGCGTTCCCTAATGCATCAATTTATACTCCCATCATTCAATTTTCCGATCTTTTACCTAAGGTACATCAAAACAATTTGACCATAATCAATAACTACATAAACTCACACGGGAATCCATTACTAGAACTGAATAAACTACGATTCAAAGTAGATCCGAGGGATCAAATCCATTGGACTAGGGAAACAGCAATTCAAATTTTCAATGACTGGTGTGACCAGTTAAACTTTTAAGGCAGGAGACGTGCAATCTGGAAGCACACCAATACAAAAATATTTTTAACCTATCCAAAACATTTAAACTTACCTTAGAAGAGGGCGAGCTTCTGCGAAAGGGACTTACCTTTGTTCCGACACCTGTAGAAATAGATGAGGAAGAAATGCAGAGGGACGTCCATCACTATAACAGAAAATTAAAAATATTGGATTATTTTAAATATACACAAAAAGAACAATTAACATTATTTACAGCCAATTCTACATGGGAACCAAAAATTAATCAAATTTCAACAGATATACAAGATTTAATTCAATTTAACAATAAAATGGTTAGGAAAAGATTAAAGCAATCAAAACCAAAATTAAATATCCCGGAAGAACAGAGGAGGGCCATTAAAACACTAAATAAAAATAATGACATTATTATCAAACCGGCAGATAAGGGTTCAGGGATAGTGATCTTGGACAAACAACAATACAAATTTGAAGCACTTAGACAATTACAAGACACAAATTACTATATTTCCTTACCTCATACATTACAGGAAGAAACATCTAAATTGGTTAATGGTATTCTTAATAATTTACATTTAGAACAATTTATTACCGCAAAACAAAAGTTTTTTTTAATGGGCCCGGATATCCCCCGACCCAGATTATTTTACTTGTTACCAAAAATCCATATGGACAAGGCCCTGTGGACGATTCCGGGTGAGGTCCCCAAGGGGAGACCTATAGTATCTGACTGCGGTAGTAACACATATCATACGGCTCAATATATAGACCACTTCCTGAACCCTATCTCACAACGACACAGCAGCTATTTAAAAGACACATATGACTTTATCAATAAAATACAAGGCCTTCAAGTTCAGACAGAAGCAATTTTATTTACCGTAGATATAAACAGTTTATATACTAATATATCCACAGACTTAGGATTAGAAGCAGTGAGGACAGCCTTCTTAAAATATCCGGATCCAGGGAGGCCAGATAAATACATTTTACAATTACTGGAAATCAACCTTACAAGGAATGATTTTGAATTTGATAACCAGGTTTATCTCCAGATACAAGGTACGGCCATGGGGAAAAAGTTCGCCCCGGCATATGCCAATATTTATATGGCCTCCTGGGAGGAGACACTTTTTAAAAAATGTAAACATCTCCCCAGGCTATACTATAGATATTTGGATGATATATTTGGTTTGTGGCAACATGGAGAAGTGCTATTTAAAGGGTTCATAAGTATAATGAACGAGCATCACCCAAGTATCACAGTAAAATACCAAACAAGTTCCCAATGTATAGACTTTTTAGACACAACTGTCTTTTTCAGTGAACTAATAAATGGTAACAGGACTCTTAAAACCAAAGTGTATTTTAAAGACACAGATACACATAGTTTACTGTATAAAACAAGTTACCATCCCAAACACACTTTTGCAGGGTTAATTAAATCTCAACTGATCAGGTTTCATCGATTATGTACAGACAAACAGGATTTTGAGGCAGCTACTACAACTTTATTCACGGCCCTAAGGGGTAGGAAATATTCCAAAAGATTTTTAAGGGGTATCAAGGCGGAAACATTAAGGACAATAACAGACAAAAAATCATCACCGTTGACAAATGCACAGATTATCCCATTGATTACTAGATACTCCTCTAAGGCGATCACAATAAACAATAATCTCAAGAGGGGCTTTTCAAGGGTCCAACAGCTGGTTCCACAATTAAAAGGTTATAAAGTTATTTCAGCATACAGAAAAAATAAAAACCTTAAAGACCTATTGGTTAGAGCTAAATTTGGTCTATCCATAATGAAGGATACCTATACAAATCTTAAAAGGTATTTTAAACCAATCAAGGTGGTAACAACAGGATCAAATACAATACCTGTGCAGGATAACATCGGTTTGGGAACTAATAATATCGTCTACTTGATCCAGTGTAAACACTGTAATAGAAGATATGTTGGGGAAACACAATACAGTTTAGGAACACGTTTAAAGCAACATCTACACACCTTCTCCCAGAATACCAAAACCACAAAGCTGGTGCAACATTTTCAACAGCAGGGACTGCAAAATGTCCAGGTGTCGGGCCTAGAGGCCAACATTCACTGGTCACAGGAACAAAGAAGGAGGAAAGAACTAATGTGGATACATAGATTAAACACATTGGTTCCCCTGGGTTTTAATCAGAGATAAGGAAGGCAGGTGGGGATTAAAGGGAGGCAAAAACAGATAATTGATCACCCATGGATCGGTTTGGGGCATCCAAATAGTACTTACCCGTTGATTAATTAGACTAATAAAGGAATGAATATTAACAAATAACCTCTGTTCCTTTTTCGTCTAGATGTGCAACTAACTCTTGTATATAAACTAACTTACAGGAACTAATTTTAACATATATTTTGGGTAAAGCCCTATAGCGACATGGGGGATGGATATTTAACAGAGTATAGGTTTATGAATAGGGGAGGAATACCTTTGATATGGGATATATCTTACTTAGAAAGTGGACTGAGAATTACTGATCTGTTTTGATGATTTTGAATGAGTTGCAGGTCCAGGGAACAACAAATAAAATGTTTTTTTAAAACTATTTTGGTGGTTATTGACATAAAGGATGTCTATAAATTGCTGAATGATTAGCCTTGGGCGATCCTTCGGACTTTCTTTGTCTTTTTCTTTAATACTACCTTGATCACCCCTCCCCCTAACCCTAAGGGACCCCCTTTTAAGGGATCGCCTAATCCCAAGACCCCCTCTTATTATTCCCTCTTCCCTAACCCTAATGAACTTCATAACCCTAAGGGACTTCTTAACCCTAAGGGACCCCTTAATCCCTAACCCTAAGGGACTTCTTAACCCTAAGGGACCCTCTAATCCTAAGGGACCCCCTAAACCCTAACCCTAAGGGATTCCTTACCCCTAAGGGACCCCCTAACCCTGAGGGACCCCCCAAATCCTAACCCTAAGGGACCCCCAAACCTTAACCCTAAGGGACCCCCCAAATCCGAACCCTAAGGGACCCCCTAACCCTAAGGGACCCCCTAACCCTAAGGGACCCCCTAATCGGAACCCTGGAGGACCCTCCAATCTGAAGGACTGCCCAACCCCTAGGGGTTTCCGAATTTAAAAAGAACCAAAAAACCACTTTTTTCCTTTTTCTCCCTTTTCTTTTTCTCTGTTTTTTTCTCTTTCTTTGCTCTCTCATTTCTCATAAAGGTAGGAACTGGGAGAGTTTAAATAAAACTCAGGAACAGAGGCATCAATTAACCACAGATTATTTATTTATTTATTTATTTATTTATTGACTTACATAGATATAAATTTAAAATTTTTTTATAAAAAATAGGGGTTAACCATTAAAAATGAGTTGGTGATGACCTGCCTTCCTTATTTAAAACATTATAAATAATTAAAACATACATGATAAAACCTGTTCCTTTTTTTTAAAAAAAATAAAAACATCCTCCGGATCTTCTCTTTTCCTTTTTGGGGGGGCTTGTTAACTGGACAGCCCTCTACTGTGTAGAAAGGTTCCACCTGAAAAATAAAGGAGGGAACATCAGAAAACTTTAAACAATTGAGATTACAGTCCTGAGCTCAAGGGACAGTTTTACTTACCAGGGGTCCACTTTGCTTCCGGGGTCGTCTTCAGGGGTATTTCCATCAGTTCGGGCTGTCTTCAATGGAAGGGAACAGCATTCTAATTCAAGAGGGAGGGTAGTTAAAAAAAACACAATATGTAAATCTAGTTGATTTAGGATTTGGAGCCCATTACTGGGACAGTATACTTACCGGGAATCTTCTCTGCTTTCGCCGTCTCCGCCGCTCTCGCCGTCCTCGCCGTCTCCGTCGTCTCCGCCGCTTATAAAACAAAACAAAAAGGTTAACAGTAAAACTGTATGGGATTAGAAAATAGGAACCCATGAACTGGGAATGTACTTACCGGGAATCGCTTCCACTGACTCTGCCGGGGCCGCCATTTCCACCAGAGAGGGACACACGTCCCCAGTAAGGGAAACCTGAAAAAGAAAAGAGGATTAATAGAAAAGGGAAAAATAGTTTTGAATGTTGCCAGTGCACAATGAAACATCTATGATAAACCATTGAACTGTGCTAATCATAAAACCTAACCCTAACCCTAACCCTAACCCTAACCCTAACCCTAACCCTAACCCTAACCCTAACCCTTCCCCTTTAAAAGCAGCAGGAGGGACCGTAGGGTACAGATCACCACCTCTCAATAGGGAATCCGTAGAGGGTGCCTCCTCCATTACATCGGAGGAGGACTTTGTGGATCTTAGGAAGCCAAACAAGGGGCGACCATATGTACATCAAGGTACAGGTAAAAAAAGTACAGAATGGTCACTGAAGGTCCACAAGCCTACGGTTTTCATTGATGATGGTAACTTAAGTCGAATTACACAAATTAGGGATCCTAAGGTTCAGGTTGACAGTTTTCCGGGGGCAACTTTTAGAAATCTTACACAAATTTTACAACAATTACCTCCTCAGCCGGCAACAGATACAGTGGTGCTGGCAGCTGGAATCAATAATCGGGATCAGCACCCGAAAAAAACTGCTATAAAACAATTGCAGGAGCTCTGGAGGGTAGCAAAAAGGGTTTTTCCCAATGCGAGCATCCACACACCACTTATTCATTTTTCAGATTTACTATCCAAACAACAACAAAATACCTTAACACTAATAAATGAGTATATTATTGTTCGGGCGGATCCGCTAGATGTAATAGACAGCCTACACTTTAAAGTGGATCCTAGAAATCCAATACAGTGGACCAAGGACACGACGCACAAAGTGTTCGAGTCTTGGTGTGAACAAGTTATTCCCTGGTCAGAAAGTATGGGCAGTCAATGATTGTATGTAAATAACATAGATATATGTGTGTGAAATGTGTTGATTATAAATTATTAACAATATTAACATTTATGGATAACAAGCACTTTCTATTTTTTAATTGCACTTATTTTAACATGATTAGTGATGTATACTGATTGCAATGTTTGCTGTCCTGGGGAGACCAGCTTTTAGTGTCTTTTTAATTGAACAATTAATTTTAATTAATCAATTTACCAATTATTTTTTAAATCTATTTATTGGGGATTTTTGCTATTTTATTGGCTTTTATAACTTGGATGAAGCTGGTTCATATGGTAGTAGGCTTTCTTTTCCTCTCCTCCTTTCCACATCAAAGCAATTTACAGCAGAAGCAGGAGAGGCAATTAAGGAGTATAATAAAACAAGAACTATTAAATCATTAAAGTCTGAAATTCTTGACTACTTCTGAAAGCAATACTGGTGAAAAAATCTTTTCTTTCCCCTCTCTCTTTACTTTCTTTTTCTTATACAAAGAAAAACCTTTACCACAACCTTAATTCTAACCTTAACCACTTTCTTTTCTATTGTAGTTAGTCTTAGTCCCCCTCATTTTCTCTCCCCCTTCCTTTTTTCCCCCCCTCCCTCCCTAAACCCTAAGTCCCTCCTCCCTCCCTAACCCTAAGTCTCCCCCTCCCTCCCTAACCCTAAGTCTCCCCCTCCCTCCCTAACCCTAAGTCTCCCCCTCCTTCCCTAACCCTAAGTCTCCCCCTCCCTCCCTAACCCTAAGTCTCCCCCTCCTTCCCTAACCCTAAGTCTCCCCCTCCCTCCCTAACCCTAAGTCTCCCCCTCCCTCCCTAACCCTAAGTCTCCCCCTCCCTCCCTAACCCTAAGTCTCCCCCTCCCTCTCTAACCCTAAGTCTCCCCCTCTTTCCCTAATCCCAATACTTACCTTTCATCCTAATTCTATCCTTAATTTTTATCCTTCTCATTCACCTGTAATATTAATACTTACCTGAACTTTCATCCGAGTAATATGTTTTATTGTAGATTTGTTTACTTACCTTTTAACATTTAGTTATAATGATCATTATTGACCACTAGGGGGCGTAACATTGTGATCAGTGATACTATGATCACCAGGTTCCATGTTGGGTTACACCTGCGGGGACCTGTAGAAAAATAGTAAAATAATCAATATAAAATAAATAAATTAATGAACAAATGATAATAGAAATGTACTTACCTTTTTATCCTTGCCTGCCTTATACTTACCTTTTAGGGGTTTACTCATTTAGGCCGCCGTTGCCGTCGTTTTCGCCACCACCGCCTGCACCGCTATACCACGGTTCAACATAGCCCCCATCCAAGGGGATTCTCCCTACTCAGTGAAGGTTTATACCTACAAAGGAAAACTGGAATAGTGTTGCCAGTGCACCTTGAAACACTATATGTGTTATGCTAAACATTTAATACTTACCTTAACCTAACCTAGCCAGAGCCACTATTTCCGGTCCAATTAGAAGAGGGGAGTAGAATGACCAGGGGAGGGGGCGGGAGAATATGTTAAGGTGAAGCTTAACACCTCCATTGGTTGAACCTTAAGGTCACATGACACATGACATCATAACATTTTCACCAAACAGCATTTAAGGGACTGGGTCTATTGCCGGTTAGTTTAGTCCTCTGAAGAAGCACCAGCCAGTGCGAAACGTTAGGACTCTTTAAACTCATGAGTGTTTTAAAAGCTTCTTTGTGAGCAGCTTAGCCATTTTATTTTGTTTAATAAAGTACCTTTTTTAAAAAAAACCAAAACTATTCCAAACCAATCTGGGGAAGCCAAACCAGCACAGCCAAGGAATTGCTAAAGTCAATACCTCAGGACGTCATGGATGTCTGAAGGATCACCTGGACTATTGGGACTGAGCAAAACTTACCTGAGGGTCCGGTAGGATCTTGTTTTATCTCCAAAAAGCAGCAAGGAACTTCAGTTCAAAGGGAAGGCCTAGTAACAAGGCCTAGGCCAAAGGAGAGGCCTACTCACCTACGCTGCCAGGGGAGAACAGGACGACCCGGGAAAAGATCCACTGGGATTGAATCCACGCTGACCGAGGTGGGAAAGCAATTACCTTGCTATATATTTTAAGGATTTTGTTTGGAATAATGGATGTAAAAGAGGATGGTTATGCTGCAATAGCTGATCTCATGGGTAGGGATACCGGCAATCTTACAGTCAACATAGCATCATTAGGCCTAGACAAACAGCTTACCAAGGCCTATTTTAAATTAATTAAAATTATACACCACTTAACGACGGTGGAGGGTTCACTACTCACCAGTACATTTCCTGGGGGTATGATGAAACAGGTTAAGAAACTGGCACAGTTTATAAAACCAGCAGCTCCCACAAATGTTACAACATCTAAAATAATGGCTAATACTTACCTGTGGATGAGCAAGAATATGCAAATACTAAGGGATCATTATATACAAAGTAGACAAAGGCTTTTAGCCATAATAGACCAATTTAAACAGAAGGAGTGGCAAACAGCTAGCCATTGGGCCAAAAAGAGATACAACAGAAAACTAAAAACAGAAGTTTTAGACAAAACTAAGGGTATCATTTTGGCTAACCTTAAATATAGGTCTAATAGTAGCAATGTGACTAATGGGGAAACACCCTTAAGGACTAGTCCTCCGGAGATTGATAGATTTTATGGGTATACAGTGGGGGAAGGAGAACTACAACTCCCAGAAACACCTAATGGTGGAACCCCTGGCAGTAGACCAATGGTAAGCCCTAAAACGGTTTTAACCACAGCCCAGGTGCATTTTACCTCACACAGTCTTGGTGAGGAGATGATTAATAAATCTCTCAACCTGAATGCTAATAACAAAGTGTTTAATTGTACTCCTTTAGGTCCCCCTACCCCTGAACTAAACATTCTGGAGGGTAGTGCTGCTGCTAGAAAAGACAAAATGATGAAGGGGCAGGTTAAGGGGATACATTTCCCACCTCAAGCCCAATCTGAGTCTTCCCCTTTAAAAGCAGCAGGAGGGACCGTAGGGTACAGATCACCACCTCTCAATAGGGAATCCGTAGAGGGTGCCTCCTCCATTACATCGGAGGAGGACTTTGTGGATCTTAGGAAGCCAAACAAGGGGCGACCATATGTACATCAAGGTACAGGTAAAAAAAGTACAGAATGGTCACTGAAGGTCCACAAGCCTACGGTTTTCATTGATGATGGTAACTTAAGTCGAATTACACAAATTAGGGATCCTAAGGTTCAGGTTGACAGTTTTCCGGGGGCAACTTTTAGAAATCTTACACAAATTTTACAACAATTACCTCCTCAGCCGGCAACAGATACAGTGGTGCTGGCAGCTGGAATCAATAATCGGGATCAGCACCCGAAAAAAACTGCTATAAAACAATTGCAGGAGCTCTGGAGGGTAGCAAAAAGGGTTTTTCCCAATGCGAGCATCCACACACCACTTATTCATTTTTCAGATTTACTATCCAAACAACAACAAAATACCTTAACACTAATAAATGAGTATATTATTGTTCGGGCGGATCCGCTAGATGTAATAGACAGCCTACACTTTAAAGTGGATCCTAGAAATCCAATACAGTGGACCAAGGACACGACGCACAAAGTGTTCGAGTCTTGGTGTGAACAAGTTATTCCCTGGTCAGAAAGTATGGGCAGTCAATGATTGTATGTAAATAACATAGATATATGTGTGTGAAATGTGTTGATTATAAATTATTAACAATATTAACATTTATGGATAACAAGCACTTTCTATTTTTTAATTGCACTTATTTTAACATGATTAGTGATGTATACTGATTGCAATGTTTGCTGTCCTGGGGAGACCAGCTTTTAGTGTCTTTTTAATTGAACAATTAATTTTAATTAATCAATTTACCAATTATTTTTTAAATCTATTTATTGGGGATTTTTGCTATTTTATTGGCTTTTATAACTTGGATGAAGCTGGTTCATATGGTAGTAGGCTTTCTTTTCCTCTCCTCCTTTCCACATCAAAGCAATTTACAGCAGAAGCAGGAGAGGCAATTAAGGAGTATAATAAAACAAGAACTATTAAATCATTAAAGTCTGAAATTCTTGACTACTTCTGAAAGCAATACTGGTGAAAAAATCTTTTCTTTCCCCTCTCTCTTTACTTTCTTTTTCTTATACAAAGAAAAACCTTTACCACAACCTTAATTCTAACCTTAACCACTTTCTTTTCTATTGTAGTTAGTCTTAGTCCCCCTCATTTTCTCTCCCCCTTCCTTTTTTCCCCCCCTCCCTCCCTAAACCCTAAGTCCCTCCTCCCTCCCTAACCCTAAGTCTCCCCCTCCCTCCCTAACCCTAAGTCTCCCCCTCCCTCCCTAACCCTAAGTCTCCCCCTCCTTCCCTAACCCTAAGTCTCCCCCTCCCTCCCTAACCCTAAGTCTCCCCCTCCTTCCCTAACCCTAAGTCTCCCCCTCCCTCCCTAACCCTAAGTCTCCCCCTCCCTCCCTAACCCTAAGTCTCCCCCTCCCTCCCTAACCCTAAGTCTCCCCCTCCCTCTCTAACCCTAAGTCTCCCCCTCTTTCCCTAATCCCAATACTTACCTTTCATCCTAATTCTATCCTTAATTTTTATCCTTCTCATTCACCTGTAATATTAATACTTACCTGAACTTTCATCCGAGTAATATGTTTTATTGTAGATTTGTTTACTTACCTTTTAACATTTAGTTATAATGATCATTATTGACCACTAGGGGGCGTAACATTGTGATCAGTGATACTATGATCACCAGGTTCCATGTTGGGTTACACCTGCGGGGACCTGTAGAAAAATAGTAAAATAATCAATATAAAATAAATAAATTAATGAACAAATGATAATAGAAATGTACTTACCTTTTTATCCTTGCCTGCCTTATACTTACCTTTTAGGGGTTTACTCATTTAGGCCGCCGTTGCCGTCGTTTTCGCCACCACCGCCTGCACCGCTATACCACGGTTCAACATAGCCCCCATCCAAGGGGATTCTCCCTACTCAGTGAAGGTTTATACCTACAAAGGAAAACTGGAATAGTGTTGCCAGTGCACCTTGAAACACTATATGTGTTATGCTAAACATTTAATACTTACCTTAACCTAACCTAGCCAGAGCCACTATTTCCGGTCCAATTAGAAGAGGGGAGTAGAATGACCAGGGGAGGGGGCGGGAGAATATGTTAAGGTGAAGCTTAACACCTCCATTGGTTGAACCTTAAGGTCACATGACACATGACATCATAACATTTTCACCAAACAGCATTTAAGGGACTGGGTCTATTGCCGGTTAGTTTAGTCCTCTGAAGAAGCACCAGCCAGTGCGAAACGTTAGGACTCTTTAAACTCATGAGTGTTTTAAAAGCTTCTTTGTGAGCAGCTTAGCCATTTTATTTTGTTTAATAAAGTACCTTTTTTAAAAAAAACCAAAACTATTCCAAACCAATCTGGGGAAGCCAAACCAGCACAGCCAAGGAATTGCTAAAGTCAATACCTCAGGACGTCATGGATGTCTGAAGGATCACCTGGACTATTGGGACTGAGCAAAACTTACCTGAGGGTCCGGTAGGATCTTGTTTTATCTCCAAAAAGCAGCAAGGAACTTCAGTTCAAAGGGAAGGCCTAGTAACAAGGCCTAGGCCAAAGGAGAGGCCTACTCACCTACGCTGCCAGGGGAGAACAGGACGACCCGGGAAAAGATCCACTGGGATTGAATCCACGCTGACCGAGGTGGGAAAGCAATTACCTTGCTATATATTTTAAGGATTTTGTTTGGAATAATGGATGTAAAAGAGGATGGTTATGCTGCAATAGCTGATCTCATGGGTAGGGATACCGGCAATCTTACAGTCAACATAGCATCATTAGGCCTAGACAAACAGCTTACCAAGGCCTATTTTAAATTAATTAAAATTATACACCACTTAACGACGGTGGAGGGTTCACTACTCACCAGTACATTTCCTGGGGGTATGATGAAACAGGTTAAGAAACTGGCACAGTTTATAAAACCAGCAGCTCCCACAAATGTTACAACATCTAAAATAATGGCTAATACTTACCTGTGGATGAGCAAGAATATGCAAATACTAAGGGATCATTATATACAAAGTAGACAAAGGCTTTTAGCCATAATAGACCAATTTAAACAGAAGGAGTGGCAAACAGCTAGCCATTGGGCCAAAAAGAGATACAACAGAAAACTAAAAACAGAAGTTTTAGACAAAACTAAGGGTATCATTTTGGCTAACCTTAAATATAGGTCTAATAGTAGCAATGTGACTAATGGGGAAACACCCTTAAGGACTAGTCCTCCGGAGATTGATAGATTTTATGGGTATACAGTGGGGGAAGGAGAACTACAACTCCCAGAAACACCTAATGGTGGAACCCCTGGCAGTAGACCAATGGTAAGCCCTAAAACGGTTTTAACCACAGCCCAGGTGCATTTTACCTCACACAGTCTTGGTGAGGAGATGATTAATAAATCTCTCAACCTGAATGCTAATAACAAAGTGTTTAATTGTACTCCTTTAGGTCCCCCTACCCCTGAACTAAACATTCTGGAGGGTAGTGCTGCTGCTAGAAAAGACAAAATGATGAAGGGGCAGGTTAAGGGGATACATTTCCCACCTCAAGCCCAATCTGAGTCTTCCCCTTTAAAAGCAGCAGGAGGGACCGTAGGGTACAGATCACCACCTCTCAATAGGGAATCCGTAGAGGGTGCCTCCTCCATTACATCGGAGGAGGACTTTGTGGATCTTAGGAAGCCAAACAAGGGGCGACCATATGTACATCAAGGTACAGGTAAAAAAAGTACAGAATGGTCACTGAAGGTCCACAAGCCTACGGTTTTCATTGATGATGGTAACTTAAGTCGAATTACACAAATTAGGGATCCTAAGGTTCAGGTTGACAGTTTTCCGGGGGCAACTTTTAGAAATCTTACACAAATTTTACAACAATTACCTCCTCAGCCGGCAACAGATACAGTGGTGCTGGCAGCTGGAATCAATAATCGGGATCAGCACCCGAAAAAAACTGCTATAAAACAATTGCAGGAGCTCTGGAGGGTAGCAAAAAGGGTTTTTCCCAATGCGAGCATCCACACACCACTTATTCATTTTTCAGATTTACTATCCAAACAACAACAAAATACCTTAACACTAATAAATGAGTATATTATTGTTCGGGCGGATCCGCTAGATGTAATAGACAGCCTACACTTTAAAGTGGATCCTAGAAATCCAATACAGTGGACCAAGGACACGACGCACAAAGTGTTCGAGTCTTGGTGTGAACAAGTTATTCCCTGGTCAGAAAGTATGGGCAGTCAATGATTGTATGTAAATAACATAGATATATGTGTGTGAAATGTGTTGATTATAAATTATTAACAATATTAACATTTATGGATAACAAGCACTTTCTATTTTTTAATTGCACTTATTTTAACATGATTAGTGATGTATACTGATTGCAATGTTTGCTGTCCTGGGGAGACCAGCTTTTAGTGTCTTTTTAATTGAACAATTAATTTTAATTAATCAATTTACCAATTATTTTTTAAATCTATTTATTGGGGATTTTTGCTATTTTATTGGCTTTTATAACTTGGATGAAGCTGGTTCATATGGTAGTAGGCTTTCTTTTCCTCTCCTCCTTTCCACATCAAAGCAATTTACAGCAGAAGCAGGAGAGGCAATTAAGGAGTATAATAAAACAAGAACTATTAAATCATTAAAGTCTGAAATTCTTGACTACTTCTGAAAGCAATACTGGTGAAAAAATCTTTTCTTTCCCCTCTCTCTTTACTTTCTTTTTCTTATACAAAGAAAAACCTTTACCACAACCTTAATTCTAACCTTAACCACTTTCTTTTCTATTGTAGTTAGTCTTAGTCCCCCTCATTTTCTCTCCCCCTTCCTTTTTTCCCCCCCTCCCTCCCTAAACCCTAAGTCCCTCCTCCCTCCCTAACCCTAAGTCTCCCCCTCCCTCCCTAACCCTAAGTCTCCCCCTCCCTCCCTAACCCTAAGTCTCCCCCTCCTTCCCTAACCCTAAGTCTCCCCCTCCCTCCCTAACCCTAAGTCTCCCCCTCCTTCCCTAACCCTAAGTCTCCCCCTCCCTCCCTAACCCTAAGTCTCCCCCTCCCTCCCTAACCCTAAGTCTCCCCCTCCCTCCCTAACCCTAAGTCTCCCCCTCCCTCTCTAACCCTAAGTCTCCCCCTCTTTCCCTAATCCCAATACTTACCTTTCATCCTAATTCTATCCTTAATTTTTATCCTTCTCATTCACCTGTAATATTAATACTTACCTGAACTTTCATCCGAGTAATATGTTTTATTGTAGATTTGTTTACTTACCTTTTAACATTTAGTTATAATGATCATTATTGACCACTAGGGGGCGTAACATTGTGATCAGTGATACTATGATCACCAGGTTCCATGTTGGGTTACACCTGCGGGGACCTGTAGAAAAATAGTAAAATAATCAATATAAAATAAATAAATTAATGAACAAATGATAATAGAAATGTACTTACCTTTTTATCCTTGCCTGCCTTATACTTACCTTTTAGGGGTTTACTCATTTAGGCCGCCGTTGCCGTCGTTTTCGCCACCACCGCCTGCACCGCTATACCACGGTTCAACATAGCCCCCATCCAAGGGGATTCTCCCTACTCAGTGAAGGTTTATACCTACAAAGGAAAACTGGAATAGTGTTGCCAGTGCACCTTGAAACACTATATGTGTTATGCTAAACATTTAATACTTACCTTAACCTAACCCTAACCCTAACCCTAACCCTAACCCTAACCCTAACCCTAACCCTTCCCTGGGTACACTTTTGACAAAGGTCCCTAACCTTAATGACCTCCTAAGACCAGGTAACCATCTGAAAGGTACCCAGGATTCAGTGCACCTTCCCTGGGAAGACTTATGACAAAGGCCCCTGACCTTAATGACCTCCTAAGACCAGGTAACCATCTGAAAGGTACCCAGGATTCAGTGCACCTTCCCTGGGTACACTTTTGACAAAGGCCCCTGACCTTAATGACCTCCTAAGACCAGGTAACCATCTGAAAGGTACCCAGGATTCAGTGCACCTTCCCTGGGTACACTTTTGACAAAGGTCCCTAACCTTAATGACCTCCTAAGACCAGGCAACCTTCTCAAAGGTACCCAGGATTCAGTGCACCTTCCCTGGGTACACTTATGACAAAGGCCCCTGACCTTAATGACCTCCTAAGACCAGGTAACCATCTGAAAGGTACCCAGGATTCAGTGCACCTTCCCTGGGTACACTTTTGACAAAGGTCCCTGACCTTAATGACCTCCTAAGACCAGGTAACCATCTGAAAGGTACCCAGGATTCAGTGCACCTTCCCTGGGAAGACTTATGACAAAGGCCCCTGACCTTAATGACCTCCTAAGACCAGGTAACCATCTGAAAGGTACCCAGGATTCAGTGCACCTTCCCTGGGTACACTTTTGACAAAGGTCCCTGACCTTAATGACCTCCTAAGACCAGGTAACCATCTGAAAGGTACCCAGGATTCAGTGCACCTTCCCTGGGAAGACTTATGACAAAGGCCCCTGACCTTAATGACCTCCTAAGACCAGGTAACCATCTGAAAGGTACCCAGGATTCAGTGCACCTTCCCTGGGTACACTTATGACAAAGGCCCCTGACCGTAATGACCTCCTAAGACCAGGTAACCATCTGAAAGGTACCCAGGATTCAGTGCACCTTCCCTGGGTACACTTTTGACAAAGGTCCCTGACCTTAATGACCTCCTAAGACCAGGTAACCATCTGAAAGGTACCCAGGATTCAGTGCACCTTCCCTGGGTACACTTTTGACAAAGGTCCCTGACCTTAATGACCTCCTAAGACCAGGTAACCATCTGAAAGGTACCCAGGATTCAGTGCACCTTCCCTGGGAAGACTTATGACAAAGGCCCCTGACCTTAATGACCTCCTAAGACCAGGTAACCATCTGAAAGGTACCCAGGATTCAGTGCACCTTCCCTGGGTACACTTATGACAAAGGCCCCTGACCGTAATGACCTCCTAAGACCAGGTAACCATCTGAAAGGTACCCAGGATTCAGTGCACCTTCCCTGGGTACACTTATGACAAAGGCCCCTGACCGTAATGACCTCCTAAGACCAGGTAACCATCTGAAAGGTACCCAGGATTCAGTGCACCTTCCCTGGGTACACTTATGACAAAGGTCCCTAACCTTAATGACCTCCTAAGACCAGGCAACCTTCTCAAAGGTACCCAGGATTCAGTGCACCTTCCCTGTGTACACTTTTGACAAAGGTCCCTAACCTTAATGACCTCCTAAGACCAGGTAACCATCTGAAAGGTACCCAGGATTCAGTGCACCTTCCCTGGGTACACTTATGACAAAGGCCCCTGACCTTAATGACCTCCTAAGACCAGGTAACCATCTGAAAGGTACCCAGGATTCAGTGCACCTTCCCTGGGTACACTTTTGACAAAGGTCCCTAACCTTAATGACCCCCTAAGACCAGGCAACCTTCTCAAAGGTACCCAGGATTCAATGCACCTTCCCTGGGTACAGTTTCACAGAGGGTCCACTGGTTCCCGGACTTCCCTGTGACTTAGGGTTATGGTTGCAGCTGGCACTTAGGGTCATGCGTGCACCTGCCACTTAGGGTTAGGCTTGCACCTGCTACTTACGGTTATGCTTCCACCTGCCACTTAGGGTTATGCTTCCACCTGCTACTTAGGGTTATGCTTGCACCTGCTACTTAGGGTTATGCTTCCACCTGCTACTTAGGGTTATGCTTCCACCTGCTACTTAGGGTTATGCTTCCACCTGCTACTTAGGGTTATGCTTCCACCTGCTACTTAGGGTTATTCTTCCACCTGCCACTTAGGGTTATGCTTCCACCTGCCACTTAGGGTTATGCTTGCACCTGCTACTTAGGGTTATGGAAAGACAGTTGGCCCAGGCTACCCAGGGTTAGATGCACCTTCCCTGGGTACACTTATGACAAAGGGCCCCTGACCTTATGGACCTCCTAAGACCAGGCAACCTTCTCAAAGGTACCCAGCATTAAGTGCACCTTCCCAGGCTACGCTTTGGACAAAGGGCCGCTGACCTTTAGGCCCCGGGAGGATGAGCCCTCCGGGGCCAAGACAGTCGGCCCAGGACGGGCCTTCCGGGCCCCAGGACCCTGATCTCCATGGGAGCCTTGTGGCCCGAGACTTCAGCCCCCTCCCGACTGCTGTCACCGGCGACCACCCATCCCCCTGAGGTTTACCCCCTTTATGCTCCGCAAGATGGAACTCCGGCCATCTGGTCAACCATTTGCAACTTTGGCCATCTGGTCAACCTTTTGCAACTTTGGCCATCTGGTCAACCTTTTGTAAGATATAGAGAGTTGACCAGATATCCCTATTCAACTTACTGCGACTTCAGCCATCTGGTCAACTATTATAAATAAGGCTGTCATATTCGGTGCACCTTCCCTGGGTACACTTATGACAAAGGGCCCCTGACCTTAATGACCTCCTAAGACCAGGTAACCATCTGAAAGGTACCCAGGATTCAGTGCACCTTCCCTGGGTACACTTTTGACAAAGGTCCCTAACCTTAATGACCTCCTAAGACCAGGCAACCTTCTCAAAGGTACCCAGGATTCAGTGCACCTTCCCTGGGTACACTTATGACAAAGGCCCCTGACCTTAATGACCTCCTAAGACCAGGTAACCATCTGAAAGGTACCCAGGATTCAGTGCACCTTCCCTGGGTACACTTTTGACAAATGTCCCTAACCTTAATGACCTCCTAAGACCAGGCAACCTTCTCAAAGGTACCCAGGATTCAATGCACCTTCCCTGGGTACAGTTTCACAGAGGGTCCGCTGGTTCCCGGACTTCCCTGTGACTTAGGGTTACGGTTGCAGCTGGCACTTAGGGTTATGCTTCCACCTGCTACTTAGGGTTATGCTTCCACCTGCTACTTAGGGTTATGCTTGCACCTGCTATTTAGGGTTATGCTTCCACCTGCTACTTAGGGTTATGCTTCCACCTGCTACTTAGGGTTATGCTTCCACCTGCTACTTAGGGTTATGCTTCCACCTGCCACTTAGGGTTATGCTTGCACCTGCTACTTAGGGTTATGGAAAGACAGTTGGCCCAGGCTACCCAGGGTTAGATGCACTTTCCCCGGCTACACTTAGGACAAAGGGCCCCTAACTTTAAGGCCCACATACAGTCAGGCTGACAAAGGCCCCCTGACCTTAACAAGCTCATGTCTCATAAACCTTATGGCACCATTCCAATCATACCCTTGAGGCCCACATCTAAGACCAGGGTTCCCTGGGTACACTTATGACAAAGGCCCCTGACCGTAATGACCTCCTAAGACCAGGTAACCATCTGAAAGGTACCCAGGATTCAGTGCACCTTCCCTGGGTACACTTATGACAAAGGCCCCTAACCTTAATGACCTCCTAAGACCAGGTAACCATCTGAAAGGTACCCAGGATTCAGTGCACCTTCCCTGGGTACACTTATGACAAAGGCCCCTAACCTTAATGACCTCCTAAGACCAGGTAACCATCTGAAAGGTACCCAGGATTCAGTGCACCTTCCCTGGGAAGACTTATGACAAAGGCCCCTGACCTTAATGACCTCCTAAGACCAGGTAACCATCTGAAAGGTACCCAGGATTCAGTGCACCTTCCCTGGGAAGACTTATGACAAAGGCCCCTGACCTTAATGACCTCCTAAGACCAGGTAACCATCTGAAAGGTACCCAGGATTCAGTGCACCTTCCCTGGGAAGACTTATGACAAAGGCCCCTGACCTTAATGACCTCCTAAGACCAGGTAACCATCTGAAAGGTACCCAGGATTCAGTGC
This sequence comes from Paramormyrops kingsleyae, assembly GCF_048594095.1. Taxonomy (NCBI): domain Eukaryota; kingdom Metazoa; phylum Chordata; class Actinopteri; order Osteoglossiformes; family Mormyridae; genus Paramormyrops; species Paramormyrops kingsleyae. The sequence goes on along the minus strand of NC_132814.1, from coordinate 28,854,384 downwards.
ACCTTCCCTGGGTACACTTATGACAAAGGCCCCTGACCGTAATGACCTCCTAAGACCAGGTAACCATCTGAAAGGTACCCAGGATTCAGTGCACCTTCCCTGGGTACACTTATGACAAAGGTCCCTAACCTTAATGACCTCCTAAGACCAGGCAACCTTCTCAAAGGTACCCAGGATTCAGTGCACCTTCCCTGGGTACACTTTTGACAAAGGTCCCTAACCTTAATGACCTCCTAAGACCAGGTAACCATCTGAAAGGTACCCAGGATTCAGTGCACCTTCCCTGGGTACACTTATGACAAAGGCCCCTGACCTTAATGACCTCCTAAGACCAGGTAACCATCTGAAAGGTACCCAGGATTCAGTGCACCTTCCCTGGGTACACTTTTGACAAAGGTCCCTAACCTTAATGACCTCCTAAGACCAGGCAACCTTCTCAAAGGTACCCAGGATTCAATGCACCTTCCCTGGGTACAGTTTCACAGAGGGTCCACTGGTTCCCGGACTTCCCTGTGACTTAGGGTTATGGTTGCAGCTGGCACTTAGGGTCATGCTTGCACCTGCTACTTAGGGTTATGCTTACACCTGCCACTTAGGGTTATGCTTGCACCTGCTACTTAGGGTTATGCTTGCACCTGCTACTTAGGGTTATGCTTGCACCTGCTACTTAGGGTTATGCTTGCACCTGCTACTTAGGGTTATGCTTCCACCTGCTACTTAGGGTTATGCTTGCACCTGCTACTTAGGGTTATGCTTCCACCTGCCACTTAGGGTTATGCTTGCACCTGCTACTTAGGGTTATGGAAAGACAGTTGGCCCAGGCTACCCAGGGTTAGATGCACCTTCCCTGGGTACACTTATGACAAAGGGCCCCTGACCTTATGGACCTCCTAAGACCAGGTAACCATCTGAAAGGTACCCAGGATTCAGTGCACCTTCCCTGGGTACACTTTTGACAAAGGTCCCTGACCTTAATGACCTCCTAAGACCAGGTAACCATCTGAAAGGTACCCAGGATTCAGTGCACCTTCCCTGGGTACACTTTTGACAAAGGTCCCTAACCTTAATGACCTCCTAAGACCAGGTAACCATCTGAAAGGTACCCAGGATTCAGTGCACCTTCCCTGGGAAGACTTATGACAAAGGCCCCTGACCTTAATGACCTCCTAAGACCAGGTAACCATCTGAAAGGTACCCAGGATTCAGTGCACCTTCCCTGGGTACACTTTTGACAAATGTCCCTAACCTTAATGACCTCCTAAGACCAGGCAACCTTCTCAAAGGTACCCAGCATTAAGTGCACCTTCCCAGGCTACGCTTTGGACAAAGGGCCGCTGACCTTAAGGCCCCGGGAGGATGAGCCCTCCGGGGCCAAGACAGTCGGCCCAGGACGGGCCTTCCGGGCCCCAGGACCCTGATCTCCATGGGAGCCTTGTGGCCCGAGACTTCAGGCCCCTCCCGACTGCTGTCACCGGCGACCACCCACCCCCTTGAGGTTTACCCCCTTTATGCTCCGCAAGATGGAACTCCGGCCATCTGGTCAACCATTTGCAACTTTGGCCATCTGGTCAACCTTTTGCAACTTTGGCCATCTGGTCAACCTTTTGTAAGATATAGAGAGTTGACCAGATATCCCTATTTAACTTACTGCGACTTCAGCCATCTGGTCAACTATTATAAATAAGGCTGTCATATTCGGTGCACCTTCCCTGGGTAGATATGCAGACAGGGACCAGTGGTGGAGTTACTTATCACACATATCATTCCCGGATTGATGTCTAGCAATCTTGGATATTTTGGATGTCCACAGTACCTCCGCGGAAGTGTACACAGGATTCGGTGCACCTTCCCTAGGTAGACATGCAGGCAGGGCAGGGCCCGAGGTAAAGGGCCCTCGGGGGCCATTGACTAACTGTCCGACAAAGCATCGTTTAATATCAGATAACAATAGAAAACCAAGAAAGCGTTGTTTAATATTAGAAAACACTAAAGACCATGAAAGCATTATTTAATATCAGGAAACATCCATCTTCTCCATCACCCATGGAAAAACAAAAATTAAAGCACCACAGTTAATATTTTAAGCCCCAGTTGGGGAATGGACGGTGTGTGCGCAAGCGGGTGGATGCACCGATGGACCCGAATTGGCCAGTGCATTCATGTGGCCCTGGGACGCTGGGGTCACAGGCCCTGGGGTTTCTAACCACAATTCATAACCCTAACCTAAACCCTAACCATAACCTGAAACGGAAATACTGAGCCCTTGGTGGGGAAATATCCTGAAACAAGAATAAAAAGGCTGATAATTACCTGCCTGCGTCACTGCTCCTCCATCTGCTCCTCCGGTCCACTTACCTGATGTCTTGGACTCTCCTGCATCCTTCTTCTCCATCACCCCTGGAAAAACAAATATAAAAAGGACCACAGTTAATATTTTAAACCACAGTTGGGGAATGGACGGTGTGCGCGCAAGCAGGTGGATGCACCGATGGACCCGAATTGGCCAGTGCCTTCCTGTGGCCCTGGGACGCTGGGGTCACAGGCCCTGGGGTCTCTAACCACAATTCATAACCCTAACCTAAACCTTAACCATAACCCGAAACGGAAATACTGAGCCCTTGGTTGGGAAATAACCTGAAACAAGAATAAAAAGGCTGATAATTACCTGTCTACGTCGCCGCTCCTCCATCTGCTCCTCCGGTCCACTTACCTGATGTCTTGCACTCTCCTACATCCATCTTCTCCATCACCCATGGAAAAACAAAAATTAAAGCACCACAGTTAATATTTTAAGCCCCAGTTGGGGAATGGACGGTGTGTGCGCAAGCGGGTGGATGCACCGATGGACCCGAATTGGCCAGTGCATTCATGTGGCCCTGGGACGCTGGGGTCACAGGCCCTGGGGTTTCTAACCACAATTCATAACCCTAACCTAAACCCTAACCTAAACCTTAACCATAACCCGAAACGGAAATACTGAGCCCTTGGTGGGGAAATAACCTGAAACAAGAATAAAAAGGCTGATAATTACCTGTCTACGTCGCCGCTCCTCCATCTGCTCCTCCGGTCCACTTACCTGATGTCTTGCACTCTCCTACATCCATCTTCTCCATCACCCATGGAAAAACAAAAATTAAAGCACCACAGTTAATATTTTAAGCCCCAGTTGGGGAATGGACGGTGTGTGCGCAAGCGGGTGGATGCACCGATGGACCCGAATTGGCCAGTGCATTCATGTGGCCCTGGGACGCTGGGGTCACAGGCCCTGGGGTTTCTAACCACAATTCATAACCCTAACCTAAACCCTAACCTAAACCTTAACCATAACCCGAAACGGAAATACTGAGCCCTTGGTGGGGAAATAACCTGAAACAAGAATAAAAAGGCTGATAATTACCTGTCTACGTCGCCGCTCCTCCATCTGCTCCTCCGGTCCACTTACCTGATGTCTTGCACTCTCCTACATCCATCTTCTCCATCACCCATGGAAAAACAAAAATTAAAGCACCACAGTTAATATTTTAAGCCCCAGTTGGGGAATGGACGGTGTGTGCGCAAGCGGGTGGATGCACCGATGGACCCGAATTGGCCAGTGCATTCATGTGGCCCTGGGACGCTGGGGTCACAGGCCCTGGGGTTTCTAACCACAATTCATAACCCTAACCTAAACCCTAACCTAAACCTTAACCATAACCCGAAACGGAAATACTGAGCCCTTGGTGGGGAAATAACCTGAAACAAGAATAAAAAGGCTGATAATTACCTGTCAGCGTGGCTGCTGCTCCATCTGCTCCTCCGGTCCACTTACCTGATGTCTTGCACTCTCCTACATCCATCTTCTCCATCACCCATGGAAAAACAAAAATTAAAGCACCACAGTTAATATTTTAAGCCCCAGTTGGGGAATGGACGGTGTGCGCGCAAGCGGGTGGATGCACCGACGGACCCGAATTGACCTGTGCCTTCCTGTGGCCCTGGGACCCTGGGGTCACAGGCCCTGGGGTTTCTAACCGCAATTCATTACCCTAACCATAAGCCTAACCTAAACCTTAATCATAACCTGAAACGGAAATACTGAGCCCTTGGTGGGGAAATAACCTGAAACAAGAATAAAAAGGCTGATAATTACCTGTCAGCATGGCTGCTGCTCCATCTGCTCCTCCGGTCCACTTACCTGATATCTTGGACTCTCCTGCATTCATCTTCTCCATCACCCATGGAAAAATAAAAATTAAAGCACCACAGTTAATATTTTAAGCCTCAGTTGGGGAATGGACGTGTGCGTGCAAGCGGGTGGATGCACCGATGGACCCGAATTGGCCAGTGCCTTCCTGTGGCCCTGGGACGCTGGGGTCACAGGCCCGGGGGTTTCTAACCGCAATTCATTACCCTAACCATAAGCCTAACCTAAACCTTAATCATAACCTGAAACGGAAATAACCTGAAACAAGAATAAAAAGGCTGATAATTACCTGTCAGCGTGGCTGCTGCTCCATCTGCTCCTCTGGTCCACATACCTGATCTCTTGGACTCTCCTGCATCCATCTTCTCCATCATCCCGGGAAAAACAAATATAAAAAGGACAACAGTTAATATTTTAAGCCCCAGTTGGGGAATACTGAGCCGTAGTGGGGAAAACCTGAAACAGGAATACAAGAGGCTGATAATTACCTGTCTGCGTTGATGCTCCTCCATCTGCTCCTCCGGTCCACAAGCCTGATGCCTTGGACTGTCCTGGACTCTCCTGGAAAAACAAAAATAAAAGCACCACAGTTGCTAATATTTTAAGCCCCAGTTGGGGAATGGACGGTGTGCGCGCAAGCGGGTGGATGCACCGATGGACCCGAAATGGCCAGTGTCTTCCTGTGGCCCTGGGACGCTGGGGTCTCAGGCCCTGGGGTTTCTAACCCCAATTCATAACCTTAACCTAAACCCTAACCATAACCCGAAACAGAAATACTGAGCCCTTGGTGGGGAAATAACCTGAAACAAGAATAAAAAGGCTGATAATTACCTGTCAGCGTGGCTGCTGCTCCATCTGCTCCTCCGGTCCACTTACCTGATGTCTTGCACTCTCCTACATCCATCTTCTCCATCACCCATGGAAAAACAAAAATTAAAGCACCACAGTTAATATTTTAAGCCCCAGTTGGGGAATGGACGGTGTGCGCGCAAGCGGGTGGATGCACCGACGGACCCGAATTGACCTGTGCCTTCCTGTGGCCCTGGGACCCTGGGGTCACAGGCCCTGGGGTTTCTAACCGCAATTCATTACCCTAACCATAAGCCTAACCTAAACCTTAATCATAACCTGAAACGGAAATACTGAGCCCTTGGTGGGGAAATAACCTGAAACAAGAATAAAAAGGCTGATAATTACCTGTCAGCATGGCTGCTGCTCCATCTGCTCCTCCGGTCCACTTACCTGATATCTTGGACTCTCCTGCATTCATCTTCTCCATCACCCATGGAAAAATAAAAATTAAAGCACCACAGTTAATATTTTAAGCCTCAGTTGGGGAATGGACGGTGTCCGTGCAAGCGGGTGGATGCACCGATGGACCCGAATTGGCCAGTGCCTTCCTGTGGCCCTGGGACGCTGGGGTCACAGGCCCGGGGGTTTCTAACCGCAATTCATTACCCTAACCATAAGCCTAACCTAAACCTTAATCATAACCTGAAACGGAAATAACCTGAAACAAGAATAAAAAGGCTGATAATTACCTGTCAGCGTGGCTGCTGCTCCATCTGCTCCTCTGGTCCACATACCTGATCTCTTGGACTCTCCTGCATCCATCTTCTCCATCATCCCGGGAAAAACAAATATAAAAAGGACAACAGTTAATATTTTAAGCCCCAGTTGGGGAATACTGAGCCGTAGTGGGGAAAACCTGAAACAGGAATACAAGAGGCTGATAATTACCTGTCTGCGTTGATGCTCCTCCATCTGCTCCTCCGGTCCACTTGACTTGACTGATGTCTTGGACTCTGCTGGATCCTGCTCCATCATGCCTGGAAAATCAAAAATAAAAGCACAACAGTTGTTAATATTTTAAGCCCCAGTTAGGGAATACTGAGCCCTAGTGGGGAAATAACCTGAAACAGGAATACAAGAGGCTGATAATTACCTGTCTGCTTCACTGCTCCTCCATCTGCTCCTCTGGTCCACAAGCCTGATGCCTTGGACTCTCCTGGAAAAACAAAAATAAAGGCACCACAGTTGCTAATATTTTAAGCCCCAGTTGGGGAATGGACGGTGTGCGCGCAAGCGGGTGGATGCACCGATGGACCCGAATTGGCCAGTGTCTTCCTGTGGCCCTGGGACGCTGGGGTCTCAGGCCCTGGGGTTTCTAACCACAATTCATAACCCTAACCTAAACCCTAACCATAACCCAAAACAGAAATACTGAGCCCTTGGTGGGGAAATAACCTGAAACAAGAATAAAAAGGCTGATAATTACCTGTCAGCGTGGCTGCTCCTCCATCTGCTCCTCCGGTCCACTTACCTGATGTCTTGGACTCTCCTGCATCCATCTTCTCCATCATCCCTGGAAAAACAAATATAAAAAGCACAACAGTTAATATTTTAAGCCCCAGTTGGGGAATTCTGAGCCCTAGTGGGGAAATATCCTGAAACAGGAATACAAGAGGCTAATAATTACCTGTGTGCGTCGCTGCTCCTCCATCTGCTCCTCCGGTCCACAAGCCTGATGCCTTGGACTCTCCTGGAAAAACAAAAATAAAAGCACCACAGTTGCTAATATTTTAAGCCCCAGTTGGGGAATGGATGGTGTGCGCGCAAGCGGGTGGATGCACCGATGGACCCGAATTGGCCAGTGCATTCATGTGGCCCTGGGACGCTGGGGTCACAGGCCCTGGGGTTTCTAACCACAATTCATAACCCTAACCTAAACCCTAACCATAATCAGAAACGGAAATACTGAGCCCTTGGTGGGGAAATAACCTGAAACAAGAATAAAAAGGCTGATAATTACCTGTCTACGTCGCCGCTCCTCCATCTGCTCCTCCCGTCCACTTACCTGATGTCTTGCACTCTCCTACATCCATCTTCTCCATCACACATGGAAAAACAAAAATTAAAGCACCACAGTTAATATTTTAAGCCCCAGTTGGGGAATGGACGGTGTGTGCGCAAGCGGGTGGATGCACCGATGGACCCGAATTGGCCAGTGCATTCATGTGGCCCTGGGACGCTGGGGTCACAGGCCCTGGGGTTTCTAACCACAATTCATAACCCTAACCTAAACCTTAACCATAACCCGAAACGGAAATACTGAGCCCTTGGTGGGGAAATAACCTGAAACAAGAATAAAAAGGCTGATAATTACCTGTCTGCGTTGCTGCTCCTCCATCTGCTCCTCCGGTCCACTTACCTGATGTCTAGGACTCTCCTGGATCCGACTTCCCCGTCACCCCTGGAAAAATAAAAATAAAAATAAAAGCATCACAGTTCATATTTTAAGCTCCAGTTGGGTAATGGACAGTGTTCGCGCAAGCGGGTGGATGCACCGATGTACCCGAATTGGCCAGTGCCTTCCTGTGGCCCTGGGACGCTGGGGTCACAGGCCCCGGGGTTTCTAACCCCAATTCATAACCCTAACCTAAACCCTGACCATAACCCGAAATGGAAATACTGAGCCCTTGGTGGGGAAATAACCTGAAACAAGAATAAAAAGGCTGATAATTACCTGTCTGCGTCGCTGCTCCTCCATCTTCTCCTCCAGTCCACTTACCTGATGTCTTGGACTGTCCTGGATCCTTCTTCTCCATCACCCCTGGAAAAACAAAAATAAAAGCACCACAGTTAATATTTTAAGCCTCAGTTGCGGAATACTGAGCCCTAGTGGGGGAATAACCTGAATCATAAATAAAAAGGCTGATAATTACCTGTCTGCTTCGCTGCTCCTCCATCTGCTCTTCCGGTCCACTTACCTGATGTCTAGGACTCTCCTGGATCCGACTTCCCCGTCACCCCTGGAAAACTAAAAATAAAAGCATCACAGTTCATATTTTAAGCTCCAGTTGGGTAATGGACGGTGTGCGCGCAAGCGGGTGGATGCACCGATGTACCCGAATTGGCCAGTGCCTTCCTGTGGCCCTGGGACGCTGGGGTCACAGGCCCCGGGGTTTCTAACCCCAATTCTTAACCATAACCCTAACCGTAACCCTAACCTAAACCCTGACCATAACCCGAAACGGAAATACTGAGCCCTTGGTGGGGAAATAACCTGAAACAAGAATAAAAAGGCTGATAATTACCTGTCTGCGTTGCTGCTCCTCCATCTGCTCCTCCGGTCCACTTACCTGATGTCTAGGACTCTCCTGGATCCGACTTCCCCGTCACCCCTGGAAAAATAAAAATAAAAGCATCACAGTTCATATTTTAAGCTCCAGTTGGGTAATGGACAGTGTTCGCGCAAGCGGGTGGATGCACCGATGTACACGAATTGGCCAGTGCCTTCCTGTGGCCCTGGGACGCTGGGGTCACAGGCCCCGGGGTTTCTAACCCCAATTCTTAACCATAACCATAACCCTAACCATAACCCTAACCTAAACCCTGACCATAACCCGAAACGGAAATACTGAGCCCTTGGTGGGGAAATAACCTGAAACAAGAATAAAAAGGCTGATAATTACCTGTCTGCGTTGCTGCTCCTCCATCTGCTCCTCCGGTCCACTTACCTGATGTCTAGGACTCTCCTGGATCCGACTTCCCCGTCACCCCTGGAAAAATAAAAATAAAAGCATCACAGTTCATATTTTAAGCTCCAGTTTGGTAATGGACGGTGTGCGTGCAAGCGGGTGGATGCACCGACGTACCTGAATTAGCCAGTGCCTTCCTGTGGCCCTGGGACGCTGGGGTCACAGGGCCCGCGGTTTCTAACCCCAATTCTTAACCATAACCATAACCTTAACCTAAACCCTGACCATAACCCAAAACGGAAATACTGAGCCCTTGGTGGGGAAATAACCTGAAACAAGAATAAAAAGGCTGATAATTACCGGTCTGCGTCGCTGCTCCTCCATCTGCTCCTACAGTCCACTTACCTGATGTCTTGGACTGTCCTGGATCCTTCTCCATCACCCCTGGAAAAACAAAAATAAAAGCACCACAGTTAATATTTTAAACCCCAGTTTGGGAATGGACGGTGTGCGCGCAAGCGGGTGGATGCACCGATGGACCCGAATTGGCCAGTGCCTTCCTGTGGCCCTGTGACGCTGGGGTCACAGGCCCCAGGGTTTCTAACCCCAATTCATAACCGTAACCATAACCCTAACCATAACCCGAAACGGAAACACTGAGCCCTTGGTGGGGAAATAACCTGAAACAAGAATAAAAAGGCTGATAATTACCTGCCTGCGTCGCTGCTCCTCCATCTGCTCCTCCGGTCCACTTACCTGATGTCTAGGACTCTCCTGGATCCGACTTCCCCGTCACCCCTGGAAAAATAAAAATAAAAGCACCACAGTTAATATTTTAAGCCTCAGTTGGGGAACACTGAGCCCTAGTAGGGAAACAACCTGAAACAAGAATACAAAAGGCTGATAATTACCTGTCTGCGTCGCTGCTCCTCCATCTGCTCTTCCGGTCCACTTACCTGATGTCTAGGACTCTCCTGGATCCGACTTCCCCGTCACCCCTGGAAAAATAAAAATAAAAGCATCACAGTTCATATTTTAAGCTCCAGTTTGGTAATGCACGGTGTGCGTGCAAGCGGGTGGATGCACCGACGTACCTGAATTAGCCAGTGCCTTCCTGTGGCCCTGGGACGCTGGGGTCACAGGGCCCGTGGTTTCTAACCCCAATTCTTAACCATAACCATAACCGTAACCTAAACCCTGACCATAACCCGAAACGGAAATACTGAGCCCTTGGTGGGGAAATAACCTGAAACAAGAATAAAAAGGCTGATAATTACCTGCCTGCGTCGCTGCTCCTCCATCTGCTCTCCGGTCCACTTACCTGATGTCTAGGACTCTCCTGGATCCGACTTCCCCGTCACCCCTGGAAAAATAAAAATAAAAGCACCACAGTTAATATTTTAAGCCTCAGTTGGGGAACACTGAGCCCTAGTAGGGAAACAACCTGAAACAAGAATACAAAAGGCTGATAATTACCTGTCTGCGTCGCTGCTCCTCCATCTGCTCTTCCGGTCCACTTACCTGATGTCTAGGACTCTCCTGGATCCTTCTTCTCCATCACCCCTGGAAAAACAAAAATAAAAGCACCACAATTAGCATTTTAAGCCGCAGTTGTGGAATGGACAGTGTTCGCGCAAGCGGGTGGATGCACCGATGGACCCGAATTGGCCAGTGCCTTCCTATGGCCCTGTGACGCTGGGGTCACAGGCCCCGGGGTTTCTAACCCCAATTCATAACCGTAACCATAACCTTAACCATAACCCTAACCTAAACCCTGACCATAACTCGACACGGAAATACCGAGCCCTTGGTGGGGAAATAACCTGAAACAAGTATAAAAAGGCTGATAATTACCTGTCTGCGTCGCTGCTCCTCCATCTGCTCCTCCGGTCCACTTACCTGATGTCTTGGACTGTCCTGGATCCTTCTTCTCCATCACCCCTGGAAAAACAAAAATAAAAGCACCACAGTTAATATTTTAAGCCTCAGTTGCGGAATACTGAGCCCTAGTGGGGAAATAACCTGAATCATGAATAAAAAGGCTGATAATTACCTGTCTGCGTCGCTGCTCCTCCATCTGCTCTTCCGGTCCACTTACCTGATGTCTAGGACTCTCCTGGATCCGACTTCCCCGTCACCCCTGGAAAAATAAAAATAAAAGCATCACAGTTCATATTTTAAGCTCCAGTTGGGTAATGGACGGTGTGCGCGCAAGCGGGTGGATGCACCGATGTACCCGAATTGGCCAGTGCCTTCCTGTGGCCCTGGGACGCTGGGGTCACAGGCCCCGGGGTTTCTAACCCCAATTCTTAACCATAACCATAACCCTAACCATAACCATAACCTAAACCCTGACCATAACCCGAAACGGAAATACTGAGCCCTTGGTGGGGAAATAACCTGAAACAAGAATAAAAAGGCTGATAATTACCTGTCTGCGTCGCTGCTCCTCCATCTGCTCCTCCAGTCCACTTACCTGATGTCTTGGACTGTCCTGGATCCTTCTTCTCCATCACCCCTGGAAAAATAAAAATAAAAGCATCACAGTTCATATTTTAAGCTCCAGTTGGGTAATGGACGGTGTGCGCGCAAGCGGGTGGATGCACCGATGTACCCGAATTGGTCAGTGCCTTCCTGTGGCCCTGGGACGCTGAGGTCACAGGCGCCGGGGTTTCTAACCCCGATTCATAACCCTAACCTAAACCCTGACCATAACCCGAAACAGAAATACTGAGCCCTTGGTGGGGAAATAACCTGAAACAAGAATAAAAAGGCTGATAATTACCTGTCTGCGTCGCTGCTCCTCCAACTGCTCCTCCAGTCCACTTACCTGATGTCTTGGACTGTCCTGGATCCTTCTTCTCCATCACCCCTGGAAAAACAAAAATAAAAGCACCACAGTTAATATTTTAAGCCCCAGTTTGGGAATGGACGGTGTGCGCGCAAGCGGGTGGATGCACCGATGGACCCGAATTGGCCAGTGCCTTCCTGTGGCCCTGGGACGCTGGGGTCACAGGCCCCGGGGTTTCTAACCCCAATTCATAACCCTAACCATAACCCTAACCTAAACCCTGACCATAACCCGAAACGGAAATACTGAGCCCTTGGTGGGGAAATAACCTGAAACAAGAATAAAAAGGCTGATAATTACCTGTCTGCGTCGCTGCTCCTCCGGTCCACTTACCTGATGTCTTGGACTCTCCTGGATCCTTCTCCATCACCCCTGGAAATACAATAACAAAAGGATTAAAATTTAAATTTTAAGCCTCAGTTGTGAGATGGACGTTGTGCGCGTACACGGGTGGATGCACCGATGGACCCGGATTGGCCAGTGCCTTCCTGTGGTCCTGGGACGCTGCGGTCACAGGCCCTGGGGTTCCTAACCCCAATTCATTACCCAAGCACACGCACACAGTGCCCAGTCACAGGGCACACAAAAACACACACAGTGCCCATTTACAGCTCACACAGCCACATATACTGTGTTCTGTTATAGCGCGCGCACACACACACACACACACACACACACAGTTACAGCACACACAAACACACTCCGACCACTTAGAGCACACATGCATACACACACAGTACCCTGTTACAGCACGTGCACCACACACACACACACAGTGCTCAGTTACAGCACGTGCACACACACACACACACACACACAGTGCCCAGTTACAGCACGTGCACACACACACACACACACACACAGTGCCCAGTTACAGCCCGCAGACACACACACACCGTACCCAGTTACAGTGCACACACAGACACAGACACACACAGAGTGCCCAGTTACAGCGCACACACGAAGCACCCATTTAGAGCTCACACACACACGGAGCCCCCGGTTAGACCTCACACACATTCACACAGTGCCATGTTACAGCACAGAAACAAACGCGCACACACACACATAAACAGTGCTCCGTTACAGAACACTCACACACACACAGCCCCCGGTTAGAGCTCTCTCTCTCTCTCTCACACACACACACACACACACACACACACACACACACACATACAGTGCCCTGTTACAGCACACACACGTTTTATGCTGCCGTCTGGTGGCCAAATTTGAGCACTACAATTTAAAAACATTAAAATGATCTTTTCTGGTAATTGCAATACTTACACTCAGCCAGGAGATGGCAGCAAGAAAATAGAAAAATAATTCACAGACACAGAGCCCTGTTACAGCACACACACACAGAGCCCTGTTACAGCACACACACACAGTGCCCTGTTACAGCACACACACACACAGTGCCCTGTTACAACACACACACACACAGTGCCCTGTTACAACACACACACACACAGTGCCCTGTTACAGCACACACACACACAGTGCCCTGTTACAGCACACACACACACAGTGCCCTGTTACAGCACACACACACACAGTGCCCTGTTACAGCACACACACACAGTGCCCTGTTACAGCACACACACACAGTGCCCTGTTACAGCACACACACACACACAGGGCTTAGTTACAGCGCGCACACAAGCACACACACAGTCCAGTTTCAGCGCAAACATACACAGTTCCCAGTTACAGCGCACGCTCGCCCACACACACACACACTGTGCACTGTTATAGTGCACAGACAGTGCCCTGTTACTGCACACACACACACATTTTATGCTGCCGTCTGGTGGCCAAAATTCAGTACTACCATTTAAAAACATTAAAATTATCTTTTCTGGTAATTGCAATACTTATATTCGGCCAAAAAATGGCAGCAAGAAAATAGAAAAATAATTTTCCCACGGTTATTACGATAATTCACATGGTAAATTTATACACACACACACACACACACACACAGCGGCCACTTAGAGCAAACACACACACACAGCGGCCACTTGGAGCAAACACACACAGCGCCCACTTAGAGCACACACACATACACACACAGTCCCCAGTTACAGCGCGCGCACACATACACACACAGTCCCCAGTTACAGCGCGCGCACACATACACACACAGTCCCCAGTTACAGCGCGCGCACACATACACACAGTCCCCAGTTACAGCGCGCACACACACAGTCCCCAGTTACAGCGCGCACACACACAGTCCCCAGTTACAGCGCGCGCGCGCACACACACACACACACACACACACACACAGTGCCCTGTTACAGCACGTGCACACATACACACACAGTGCCCAATTACAGCACACACAAACACACAGTACACACATAGAGCACACACACATACACAGTGCCCAGTTACAGCCCGCAGACACACACAGTGCCAAGTTACGTGCACGTGTGTGCACACACACGCGCACACACACAGTGCCCAGTTACAGCACACAAAGGCACACAGACACACAGTGCCCATTTAGAGCACACACACCCACACACTGTGCGCTGTTACAGCCCACACACAAAGTGTCCAGTTACAGCGCACACACATAGCGCCCATTTAGAGCTGCACTGTTACAGTGCGCACACACACAGACACAGTGCCCTGTTACTGCGCACACATGCACAGAGCCCCCGGTCAGAGCTCTCACACATTCACACAGTGCCCTGTTACAGCACAGACACACACACAAACACACACACAGCCCCCGGCTAGAGCTCACGCGCCCGCACACACATACACACACAGTTCCCTGTTACAGTGCACACACACATTCACAGCGCCCACTTAGAGCACACACACATACACACACAATCCCCTGTTACAGCGCGCCCACACACACACAACCTTACTCGAAGTTCGTTTATGTTGTTGGTCAGCTCTTGGGTGGTTGAACTGATTATGATAGCATTTGACTTCCTGCCAATCCCGTTCAATCAGTGTTCCCACTCTCACTAACTCTTCCACAGTTTTAACAGTACCTCTCAGTAGGCTTGCCAGACGGGGATTATAATTACGCAGAATAGCATGTACGACATCCTTCTCTGTCATGTCATTCTTCCATCGCAGACAGTGCCCTGTACTGTAAAGCAAAGGTACGGATGGTCTCTTGGGGTCCTTGTTTCCTCTCATGGATTCTTCTCTCTGCTTCTGCTTCATAATCCTCAGAAAGAAAAGATCTTAGGAAAGCATCCTTAAATTGACTCCATGTTCCAATGGCTCTTCTCTCTGCCAACCACCAATCTTTAGCAGTACCTGACAGAACAGATGACATTGTAGCTAGTACTTCCACATCGCTCATTGGTCTAACAGCTAAGAATTCTTCACACCTCTCAATATATGCCACTGGATCTTCATCTGATTCCTGGCCAAAATGTGGAAACTCAATGTTAATGGCTGTTTTAAAATGACGTCCTTGGCAGCCAGATGGATGGGAATGACAAAAAGATGGGTAAACCTGGACAGGTGTAGAAGATGGCAGAACACGTGTCTGTATTAAAGCCTTCAATTGTCCATCTCTCCTCTGCAAACAATCCATAGACTGACTGACCTAGCTCTTGCATCTGTAAGCCCACAAGTTATTTTACTCTACCTCCCTATTCAATCTGTACTCAAGTCATTCTATCATTGCCTTTGCCTTGTCCTCCACTCCTTGCACATATACCTGGCAAGCATCTAGAGAAGTTTGAAAAGGGCTGGAGTCAGAGTTGATTTTCTCCACCAACGATTCCACTACCTGCAACCAGGTTAACATCTCCCGTAACTGCTCTGGAGAAAAAGGGGCAAGAGGTGCTTTTCCCTTAGGAGGCAGTTGAGCATGCTCCTCCGATCCCTCACCCTCTTCTTCAGACACATAAAGATTACTTAAAGATTGGATAATATCCTGCAAAGGTTCTCGTCGAGTCAAACGGACCAGCTGTGAAGTCTGGGTCATGGAACTCATCCCGTGTCTCTAACACAGATAAATGTAAGGTAATCCATGCAGGGAGCAGAAATATAAAGTACAGATATTTTATGGGTTCCACTGAAATAAAGGTAGCTGATTACGAGAAGAATCTCGGTGTGTATGTTGATGCTTCCATGTCCCACTCTCGCCAGTGTGGGGAAGCAATAACAAAGGCCAATAGAATGTTGGGTTATATATCTAGGTGTGTGGAGTTTAAGTCAAGGGAGGTGATGTCACATTTATATAATTCCTTGGTAAGACCCCACCTAGAATATTGTGTGCAGGTTTAGTCACCATACAGTAGTATGCAAAAGTTTGGGCACCCCTTGATAAATAACGTATTTTGGCCATTTTTTTATGGAAAAGATGTAAACACAGTCTCTGTAGGAAATGGAAAAAATGAACAATATTTTCACCAAACATTGATGCATAGTTACTTTTTATGTCATAAATTGAACAAAGAAAAAAAATAAAAACATTATTATGGCACTCTGCAAAAGTTTGGGCACCCTAAGAGCTCCAAAGTCTCAGATTCTTTTTACAAGGTTTCAGACCTAAATCAGCTCATTAGATCTGATGCATGGCAACAGCTGTCATTAGTAAATGTCAGCTCGTGCCAATTTCAAAGCTTTACAAATACACTGACTCTTCAAACCTTGCGCACCCATTTGTGGACAACCATGGGTTCCTCTAAGCAGCTGTGTAAGCTGTGATGCCCACAATGGAGGAGAAGGCTACAAGAAGATAGCAAAGCGTTGTCAGCTTGCAGTTTCCACAGTGAGAAGTGTAATTAAGAAATGGCAGTTCAGGGGAACTGTGGAGGTCAAGATGAGATCAAGTTACAGACCAAGACAACTCTTGGAGAGAACTGCTTATATTCTGGTCAGAAAGACAAATGAAAACCCCTATTTGACTGCAAAAAAACTGCAGGAACATTTAGCAGACTCAGGAGTGGTGGTGCACCGTTCCACAAGACCTTCATGAAAGAGTCAGCAGAAGAAAACCTTATCTGCGTCCACATCATAAAATCCAACGTCAGAAGTATGCAACAGAACATCTACAGAAGCCTGATGCATTTTGGAAACCAGTGCTGTGGACTGATTTAGTTAAAATAGAACTCTTTGGCCACAATCAGCAACAGCATGTTTGGAGAAAAAAAGGAGCAGCATTTCATGAAAAGAACACCTTGCCAACTATTAAGCATGGGGGTGGATCTATCATGCTTTGGGTTTGTGTTGCAGCCAGTGGCACAGGAAACATTGCACGGGTGGAGGGAAGAATGGATTCCACTAAATACCAGCAAATTCTGGAAGCAAACATCACACCATCTGTAAAAAAGCTGAAGCTGAAAAGAGGATGGCTTCTACAACAGGACAACGACCCTAAACATACCTCGAAATCCACCATGGACTACCTCAAGAGACAAGCTGAAGGTTTTGAAATGGCCATCACAGTCCCCTGATTTAAACATCATTGAAAATTTGTGGGTAGACCTTAAAAGAGCTGTGCATGCAAGACGACCAAAGAATACTATAGAACTAGAAGCCTTTTGCAGGGAAGAATGGGAGAAAATCCCAAGTACAAGAATTGAAAGACTTTTAGCTGGCTATAAAAAGTGTTTGCAAGCTGAGATATCTGCCAGAGGTGTTACTAAGTACTGATTATGTAGGGTGCCCAAACTTTTGCAGAGTGCCACAATAATGTTCTTATTTTTTATCTTTGTTCAATTTATGACATAAAAAGTAACTATGCATCAATGTTTGGTGAAAATATTGTGCATTTTTTCCATTTCCTACAGAGACTGTTTACATCTTTTCCATTAAAAAATGGCCAAAATATGTTATCAAGGGCTGCCCAAACTTTTACATACTACTGTACCTTAAGAAGGACATTGCTGCCTTAAAGGTGCAACGGGGGGCTACGAGAATGATTCCTGGTCTTAGAGGAATGTCTTATGAAGAGAGGTTAACTGAGCTGAATCTGTTTAGCCTTGAGCAAAGGAGACTAAAGGGGGACATGATCCAGGTCTATAAGATTTTAACGGGTCTGGATGCTGTTCAGCCAAATGGCTACTTCAATATTAGTTTAAATACTAAAACCCGTGGCCATAAGTGGAAATTAGCGGGAGAACATTTTAAAACAAATTTGATGAAGCACTTCTTTAGACAGCATGTAGTTAGAGTAAGGAATAGTCTTCCTGCTAGTGTAGCAGAAACTAAAACCCTGGGTTCCTTTAAATCAGAGCTAGATAAGATTTTAACAACTCTGAGCTATTAGTTAAGTTCTCCCCAAACGAGCTTGATGGGCCGAATGGCCTCCTCTCGTTTGTAAATTTCTTATGTTCTACTTGAGGGCTGCTGCTACTCATGGCAACACCACTACTAATGCAAGATACAATGAAGTGTTAAACCCTGGTCCCTGTTCAGGCACCACTTATGTAACACTGCTGATTCCTGCCTCAGAACCAACCTATTACACACTATACGTAGGGAGGGACATTTCAGGGTGGCGTAAAGAGAAATACACCATCAGTTAACAGACCAAAAAATATTTACTAACAAAGGTGAGCATATTACCCCAGCAAATGTACATGTAAATAATGATTTAACAATAACTGAAGAAAACTGTTGTTGAGATGGATAACCATACAACTGAAATGAATAGCACACTCCAAAGTGGAGACCAAAAGTCCTCTTCCAGATGAGGATGGTCCAAACAATGGTAGGACGTGAAGCCGGAAAGAGAAGGTTGGCAGTTGCAAGTAAATCAGGGGGAAAAAAAGTCCTTTCTGAAAATAAAAAAATGATACATCCCGCTTTTTGCTAAGCCCAACAAATACACATGTATATCATTAAAAATAATTGTTACTAAATTAAACAAACAATATATCCTTATCATTCAGAAAAACATCTTACATTGAGCAATTAACGCTTCCCCTTCCTCAAACAAGGACTTACTTTATTCTGCGTCTCAACAAACATGGCCGCCCTTGCCCTTATATAGGCTCTTGCTCCTTATAGTCCTCTAGGAAATTATACTGACCCTTAGAGGACAGGAGTATAATTGCAGACATCTGGTAACAAACCAGTGTTTGTTACAGTGCCCTGTTACAGCGCACATACATAGACACACACAGTGCCCAGTTTCAGCGCAAACATACATTTCATACACAATTCAGCTCAATTCAGTTTATCCAAAGCCAATGGCACCGATCCCCACCCAGCTCTACACCTCACACTATAGGTTAAACTGGGAGTGAGAAGCTAGCTAGAGCTAGAACTAGTGTCCCTATAAGCTAAACTAAATAGGTGTGTTTTTAGTTTAGACACCCTGTAGCGGAAAAGCAGTAACGGAGGGTGGAGACTCAGAGACTGTAGTCTGCCTGTCATCACCTGTGATGGACTGGCGTCCCACCCAGGCTGAGCCCTGCCTTCTGCCCTGTGCTGCCTGGGACAGACTGCAGGCTCGCCGACAACAACAACAACAAATTTATTTTTGTATAGCGCATTCTCACAACATTACATTGTCCCAAAGCGCTTTACAGCATCCCCACCCAAAGCCCCCAGTGAGTAAGCCATAGGCGACAGTGGCAAGGAAAAACTCCCTAGAAGGAAGAAACCTTGGGAGGGACCAGACTCAACGGGGGAGCCCATCCTCCAGGGGCCGGCAGAGAGAGTCAAATACAGTTAAATCTGAAACACAAACGGGGAGCAGGGGGGAGATGACAAGCCGGTGCCTCCGCTCCCTCCAATCGCCAGGCAGCCAGAAGGCAGGGAGCGTTTCATACAAGGAAGATGACACAGGCAGAATGGCGAGCTGCATGCACGGACGTCATTGGTAGTGGCGACGTCACATGTTGCAGGGTGTGCTGGACATATTGATAGATTGAGGTCTCCAGGCAGCTCCCCCTAGGAGAAGTAGGGGAAATAAATGCAATTAGTCAAAGTAGGGGAGCCTATAGGCAGTGCTATAAGGTATTTGAGTGTAGGGCTGCAACTAACAATTATTTTGATAATCGATTAATCTGTTGATTACTTTTTCGATTAATCGGATGGGGGGGGGGGGGGGGGGGGCAAAAAACAATTTGATTTTCAGCAATTTTTAATAACCCAGTCTGTCTTTGTACAAAAGTTGTTTCCAGCAACAGTAATAATTTGTAGCAGCTGAATCAACGTAATGAAATACACAAAATCTTGTTTTATAAAGTGCAACCAGCATGGTGCTTTAGATAATGTATTCAGTACTCCAGTTTTTTAATGTAAAAGCACAGACTACCGCTGCTGCTACTAAGAATATTATTAATTGTCTAATGTTATTTAATGTTGATACACATATATGACAGGGGGAGAGAGCACGCCAGCGAGTCTGTCTGCATTTATTACGGACAAATAAAGTAAACATTTATTGCGAAGAAAAAGCCTTTTCCGCATCTTACGCTAAAAATTACTGAGCAACGCAAATAAGACGATTGGTGACGAAAAACCCGTGAACGGCAGGCGGCAAATTTTGTTTTAAAACGTGTCCGGTTGTTTCAGCATACTACAGTGATGAACTGTAAATAAGATAAATAACAAGGCTATTTAGTTTGTTTAATAAAAGGACAAGATATAAACCTGTTCTATTGGAAAGATAGCCTTAAATGACTTCTGTTGCGATCTGGAGCTATATAGAAAATGAAATTAAATAAAATTAACTTGGGGCGCCCCCCTAATAGAATGGTAGGGTAAACACGTTGTGGTATATGTAGCCGCATTTCTAGCCCCATAATAGCTGATTGTGTTGACAACCACGACTTCCCCTGCATTCATTTAAACACATGTGCGTGTGTGAAGGGACGGGGCGAGTAACGCGGCCGGCAGGAACGCCATTGGTTGCAGTTATTAGTTATCCAATCCGACAGTGAACTGCTCATTAATAAGAATATTCTCAGAGTTATGATCTTGAAATAAAATCCCGAGTCCATGACAAGAACGAGTACAAATACGGCTGATTCAAAGACAAGATCGAGACCTTCAAAAACTGGTCTTGAGTACTACAACATTTGATATTGCTATAAATTTCTATCGTGAAGAAATGAAGCAGTGGTGTAGTGGTAACAAGAAATTTAAGGTGGGTAAACTATGCACAGCAGTAAAAACGGTGGGTAACTATATCATTAACATTAGTGATCTTAAAAAAGGTGAGTAAAAGCTGTTTTGTAAATTTAAAAGGTGCGTAAATGGCGTTTATGTGCATTTACTTTTTTCTTTTATGGCGGTCGGCATCCAGCTTAATGGTACTTTACTGCCACCGCGGCTTTGGTTAGCTTACTGTCATGGTTGCAGGCATCTCGGGCACGGGAACGGGGCATGATGCACAAATAAGGGGCGGACGACCCACTTGCGGCTCCAGGAACAATAGAGGGGTTTATTAAACAAAGACAACAAAAACACAAGAAAACCAAAAAGACCACGAGGGGTCAAAACTAAAACAGGGAGGAATTTACTAGACTAAAACACACAAGGAAAACTAACTAGCACGACACTAAGGTAAACTACAATCAAGGGAAAACCAGAGACAAGACTAGACAAGGGCATAGATGACTTAGACCAACCATAGACGAGTGTAGACCTCAGAGACAATAGTCCAGACACGATGAACCAGCGGGGAACAGAACAAAGGCAGGAACTAATATACTACAAGGGGTAATGACTAACACAGGGCAGGTGAGACTGATTAACAAGGACTAGGGAAACAAGACACAGGTGAAACTAATTAACTCAAAGACACTAACAATCAGGGAAACTAAGAATTAATCAAGGAAACAGAAACCAACTCTAGGGAATAAAACAGGTAAAGACACAAGCAGGGGCACAAGGGACAAAATCAAAACCAACTACAAAATCAGACACAAGAACTAAAGAAACTCAAATGAAACACTAGGGAGCAAAATACAAAAACAGAGGAGGCGGGATTCGAACTCACAACAAGAGGGAACTCAGGACCGAGGGGCAAACAGACAGCACATGCTTAATACATTGAGCCACAAGACCAGACAAGAGACAGGGGAGAAACAAGGACTGACGTATGGACGGGATGACCAGCACCACCTGCTGGTCAAACGGGGAAGGGGCACGGAAGGACCACAGCGGGAGGCCGACCCTGACACTTACTGCTCCCAAATTAGGAGGTTGCCACTGTACTTATGTGTATAATAACGTAGACCCAACTAATCGATTATTAAATTAGTTGGCAAATATTTTAATAATCGATTTTAATCGATTAAATCGATTAGTTGTTGCAGCCCTAGTTGAGTGCAATATGAAGTGCAATGCTCCGGCAGATATGGCTATGGCAGCATAAGTAGGAGGGAGAGGCAGGTGGGAATGCAGGCATGGGGAGTCCCTGAAATGTCAGCACTCCAATCCCACAAGCGATTGTGAAGCTAGAGTGACAGCACTGTCAATTCAGTTTATCCAAAGCCAATGGCACCGATCCCCACCCAGCTCTACACCTCACACTATAGGTTAAACTGGGAGTGAGAAGCTAGCTAGAGCTAGAACTAGTGTCCTTATAAGCTAAACTAAATAGGTGTGTTTTTAGTTTAGACACCCTGTAGCGGAAAAGCAGTAACGGAAGGTGGAGACTCTGAGTGACTGTAGTCTGCCTGTCATCACCTGTGATGGACTGGCGTCCCACCCAGGCTGAGCCCTGCCTTCTGCCCTGTGCTGCCTGGGACAGACTGCAGGCTCGCCAACACCCTGTAGTGGAAAAGCAGTAATTGAGGGTGAAGACTATGAGTGACTGTAGTCTTCCTGTCATCTTATGAATTTGTATGAATTTTTCATCTCAAAACATTAATTATTTTTTCCCTCATTGCAAAACTTTAGCTTGACCATGAGATGGCAGCAAGAAAATATAAAATTATTTTCTCACTGTCACGTTGCGGGGGAAGCGAGCCGTGGAAGCAGGCGAGAGCAGGCAGATAGACGAGTAAACGGGGATTATTGGGGGAAATACGGACAGGCACGGACATCTACGGACACTACACCAACAGTACATGACACTATAATGACTAATCTGGGGAAGACTGACTGAGACTAGGACTAAATACATAAGACAAGGCAAACGAAATAGGGAACAGGTGACAACAATCAGGAGTCCGACAGGAGGTAATGAGGGGGCGTGGCACACACAAGGAGCGTTCGGAGCTGAACGTGACACTCACAGTATATTGGCTGTTTTATATGATAATTAAAAAAAAGACTTGTACCCTGTAAAACAAATATATAAAAATAATAAAATGTATGTTTTATTAGCTCATTGTACAGCGTGAAAATACGTCTTTGTTTAAAAATTATTTGATTTGGGAAATATTTTTTTCCACGTTTCATGCTGCCGTCTGGTAGGCCAAAATCGAGTACTGCCATTTAAAAACATTAAAATGATCTTTTCTGGTAATTGCAATACTTACATTAAGCAAGAAAATAGAAAATAAATTTTCCCACGGTTATTATGATTTACATGGTAAAATTTACATGGTAAATTTATCGTGTATGTGTGTGTATGTTTGCCTTGTGCCATGTTAAATATTATTTAATGCAGGTATGATTAGTTCCCTGTACAGCATTGTCCTGAGCCTGGTAGCCTGGTGTCTAGCTTTCCTTCTCTTTGTTCTCTCTTCCTCTTCATTAACATTAACGGTCCTGAGTGTTATACTGCAAAGTGGCTTTGCTGACTTTACTTACGAATTTTCCATGCTGTGGATCATAGCTCAGTTCTGCATAGAATATATTACCACGGTCATTTACACTGCACACCTAGCCTGCTCAGAGTGGGTTTACTGGCTTTACTTACAAATTTCCCATAATGGTAATCATAGCTCAGTTCTCAATATTGTGAGAGAAAAATCCAAAATGTAGTACTAAAATGTAATACAAAAGTAGTAAATGTTATGTACATGTATAATCTCCTAGCAACAGAAGAATGCACTAGGCCAGTAGGAACCATGTGTTCAAGGTCAGATGATAACATCAGGCCCTAGTCAAGAAATAGTGAGCACTGAAATACTGGAACAAACCATATATGGAAACACACAGTACAACTCAAGGTAAATAAACAAGGGATAAAAAGAATTGTGAGACGAGGCTCGGAGGAAAACTCTTGAGTTATCTCCCCAGGCCTGTGCTGTAAGATACCACAATAGACTGAAGGCTGAAAAGATTTTACGCTGTCCTGAGTCCTACATCATGAAATTTCCACAACACTATTCACTGCAGACAGCATAGACCACAAGCCCTGCCTTACCACCCCCCTTCCTTATAATGATCACCACAAAAGGTTGTACCTCTGTACATGTAAGACATAGGCATACGTCAGTGTTAGTCATATAAAAAAAACAGCACAAATTATACAGTATTATATTATTAATTATTAGTTAATTAACAACAAACATAGTTACATACTGATCTCATGTTAGTTCATCATTAATGAAACGTGATGCATGTTTTATCCCAAGCAATCACCTTGTCTGTGGGCAGTGGTGGCTTAATGGTTAGGGAAGTGCACTTGTAATTGAATGATTGCTGGTTTGAATCCTCAACAAGTGAGATACTGAGCACTGCTTGCTGGGTGCTGAATTAGCTGCCTCCTGTTATGTCACATATTGGTTAAATGCAAAGGACACTTTTTGTCGTTGTGTGCTGTGGTGTGTCAACAATGACCACTGAGCTCTAAATCTCAACCAGTTATTTTGTCTGTTAATTCTGTGAACTACTGAAGAAGTAATGAATAACACAAGTGAAATACTGATCTCATGTTCGTTCATCATTAATGAATTATGACATCTCTTTCATCTCAAGTAGGTAATATAATTCGTACTTCAGTAGTAACTGAGTTACTACTAAGTATTTTTGCCGCCTCAAGAAAAAGCAAATCAAATATCAGAGACAGCAAGTTTCCAACTCCTGCCGTGACAGCAAGGAAAGATCTTTCATGGATTTCTCCTCAGACTCAGCCATCGGCTCATGGTGCAGAAGAGAGGCTGTGTCACACTCTACAGCTGGGTTATTCAAATCATGGTCCTCGAGGTCCGAGCACTGCTGGTTCTCCAGCCTTCCTTTACCTGTCAGTCAGGTGTGAAGCCTCTGACCAATCAGAATCAGTTATTATTAAACTAACTACCTCGGAGAACTGAAAACAAGGCCTGGATTTGGAATCGAGGTCCAGATTTGAAGAACCCTGCTCTACAGGAGACTCCCCACTTACATTGCTTATTTTGTTGTAACATATTGTTGCATTTGCTTGAAGTGAAATCTCATTATAATTTCAAATCTTAACAAGTCACATTAAATTAATTGATTTATTCCTACATTAAGTTAATCTATTCATAAGGAGCTTGTATCAAACCATTCTATCATGAACAAACCATAATGTGGTATAACTGCCTTTTTAGGCAGTTGTCCCTTTAAATTTCCATACAATTACTATATTTAGAGGTGGGCACCCTATAAAAGTCGGTAGTGTTTGGCTGGGGCACCTGACGCTGGCATGTTGCCCTTCCGGTCACCCGCTATGGTCACAGGTATGCAGGCATCCGCATCTTCCCTTGCTGCTGCACATTACTCTGTTTAAACTGTATAAATTAATTGCTTATTTTGTAGGGCTGGTCAGAAACAACAGGCCTCATCCTCCCAGCAAGGTGGAGCTGTGATGTTTTGGGTGGTAATCATTGGTAGCAAGATGATTAGTCATTAGATGGTTTGCAAAGGTGCAAATCTGAATTATATACAGTATGTGCGCACACACACACATACGTATTTACCCTTATATATGGAGACCATTAAGGAGGACATTACACAATAGGTGTATTTAGCATAATTTACAAGTTGGATCACCACTCTAAAAATCTTTATAAGTTTAACACGGTTAGGGGAAACAAAATTAAAAATAAATAATCCAAGTTACATTTTTTTTAAATTACATCCAGTGTTTCCTGTCCCCTTTTAAAACACCTTTTATTATTTATAACCGATAACATTGTTACAAATTTCAATGTTTCTGTAACAAGCACCTTCATAAAACTATTGTTTTCATTGTTAATACATAGGTTTGCATAATAGCACAGCAAAGTCAAACAATTGCATATTTTGACAAATCATGAAATCTCTCCAAATATATATATTATGTAACATGTCATGATTTTGACCACTTATTTGTGCATAAATAATGCAAATTTAGTGCAATTTTTCACTAGTTTCACCTCATTGATATTTGAGAGAGCATGACGCAGGGTGTCTATACACAAGAACACTTCAAGAACCTTAATGAACTGTAGCTGTTAATATGCCTAATCACCCCCAAACTGCATACATGGGTATCTGCATATGTCTGTGTATTTTAATAGTTTAAGCTGAGATGGCAGATGAGAGTAAGGTGTGGATTTTCACATCATGTAGCCTGTTTACTGTGCAGTATTAATTTTGATTTAAGAAAGTTTGTTTTGACTGTTTATTTGACAAGATGCTTCAATTGATTGCAAATGATAAATATTATATGTGTACCATTCATAAATGTATGTTGTTTGAAGGTTTCCCTAGGATAGTCTT
The DNA here is from genome assembly GCF_048594095.1 of Paramormyrops kingsleyae. Classification (NCBI taxonomy): domain Eukaryota; kingdom Metazoa; phylum Chordata; class Actinopteri; order Osteoglossiformes; family Mormyridae; genus Paramormyrops; species Paramormyrops kingsleyae. Next base: position 28,828,298 of record NC_132814.1, on the reverse strand, counting down.
ACAGCTATACTCATTTTTTCATGCATATGTTAAGACTGTAATACTTACTGATATAGACATACACAATGCACGGATCATTTAGTCACATGTAGTCCTAATGCAAAGACACCATTCCACCATTAGATGGTGCTCTTTATCCTCTCTCCTCGAATACCTCATTATCACACAAAAATCATATCGGTCTTTCCAGCCTCCATCATGAGCCTGATGCATATCCCAGCAAGCACATGGGATAATGGATGCAAAATTTCCTTATTTCTGAAGAACATGTTTTTTAAGAGATGTAGCAATAGATTTTAATTTTGATTATAATGCTTTGAAATTTAAATTGCTCCCTGCTAGATAAGCATTTAACAGCTTACATTGAGCACTAGCTACAGCTAAGCCACATCCTGAGATCCTGAGGTCAGCGCTGGGCTGCCTAAGACTGTAGAAAGAGCTGCTAGCTTTGGAAAAATACAAAAATACAAAATACAAAAAGAACATTGTGGTGCGGGTAGCAGGCAGCTTTCAGGTCTAATAATGGCAGCACACAGAAATGGATTCTAGCAAAGCTTGGCTAACAAATAATAATTTTAATTTGTTGTACTATAAATATATGATACGCCTTTTGTAAAAGGGAAATTAGTTACATTGCACAGTAACCATCAAGGAAATGTATTGACTCAGTGATGCTGTAATCTGAAAACAGTTGATACAGGCAGAATAAGTTTTAAATTACCACAAGCTTGCAACACACAAAGCACTCGGTCATATGTGACTTTGAGTTTTTCTGGAAGATGACAAGCAGCCTTATGAATCCATCCAGCCATCTTGTGCTTGAAGGCAGCGCTGAGCTGACATTGTACAGGGCAGTATCAGTGATGGCGGAAGATGGGGGAGAGATTTCTTCTGACGAGCTTAAGCGTAGCTGCCTCTCGACGGCTAGGCCGGAACAATGTGGCATTGTACAGAAGAAGAATGGGCCAGGCTTTACCCATAAGCGAGTGGGCTGAGAACAGCCGTCTCTACAGGGACATCATGTAGGGTAAAAAGACATGTATGCAAATGTGAAAAACTAATTACGGTGCTTCCTTGCTGCAGATCCCTAGCCTAGCTCTTGCTGTGGTTGCTAATTTGTCTACCAAGAAGGAACTCAGGATTTAGTGAATCATGGGATTGTTCTCGTTAGCAAAGATGCAACCAATGTATTTGGGCCAGGGCAGGAACGACATCCGGAAATTTTTACAGTTCTCTGTACTGTTGTTCTTTTAGTATTGGAATTGGTCTTCAGCAATAGAAGATGAAGTCAAACAAGTACACAAGAACACAACAATGGTCAAGTATACATATTGATAAACACTTTAATTACTCATTTATCTGATGTTTTTATCCAAACAACATATCCTAGAAGGAAAGATTGTAACTTAAGTGCACATCCCGCAATTTGAAGCCACAACCTTTGCATTATCAGTAGAACCCTGTACATTCTCGGCTACAGCAGCTGGCCAACATCCTACTCTGTTGTCCACACGCCTAGATCAGTGCTGCACCTGTCTGTCTTCAGCAGCACAGGAATATAAGGATGCCGGAGACCATTCCAGAAAGAACAGTGCACAAGCCAGGGGGCTCGGTGGTGATGCACAAGCTCACACACACGCTGCAGGCAGTTTAGAAGCATCTAAGCAAATGGTAATTCACTGTATGAGTAATCTGAAGTACCTGAAGACAATCCACATAAACAGGGGAAAGACAAACTCTACTCACACAGAGCCAGGGGCAACGATCAGAGCTGCGATTAAATTTTGATTTTTAAATGCGTCTTCTTCATATACTGTGATAGACATACTACATAACACTGTACTGCTGTATAACTGGTACAAAGCCAGTGTGTTTCAGTGCTGCTGTATGTAAAGCTTTGCAAATTGACCATAAAAAGACACTACAGGAAAAAGAGAACCAGTAACACACATGCTGTATGCTGGAACATGCTATGAGAGTTGGGAGCTGGAACATGCTGTGAGAGATGGGAGCAGGAACATGCTATGACAGTTGGGAGCAGGAACATGCTGTGAGAGTTAGGAGCAGGCTTTTAACAACTAATGGGGTTTTATTGCTCAAAACAAGTAGTGAGACCCTTTTATGAAAGGCAACATGAAAACTATGACAAGTGCAAACCCCAAAAACATAAACACAGCTTATAAAATAGGTAAATGCGGACCACTAAGAACTGCATTACCCATATTAACAGCATTAACTTTACCTTTTTCCTATGAATAATTTCACTTTTCATTTTACTTTACTTCCATTTAATTTTTATTCAGTGAGTGAAAGGAGCCATACATTTTAATTCCAGGGTTATATTTCTGCTTTATAGTATGATCCTGAAAATCATTAATGTTTTAATATTTAATGTGTAACTTAATGCTAACCCAGATGCATCTCTTAGAAATATATATACATTGGAATGGCCCCTATTAGGATTGATTTTCTTGCAGCATTTCTCAGGAATACTCTCTGATTATTACATACCACACTGTTAGATGTTCACAATATTTAAGTCTACATTCTTGCACGCAAAACATATCTGAAGTCTACAATAGCACCAATTCTGGCACGGGACAATCATATAATTGATATAAGTAATGTTGGTTATGCTACGCTATCTAATGCTGTGTAACTTGCTTAAGTTAATAAGACAGGAGGGTATGCATGTTTTGTGGGTGGATGCTGTTTTTAAATATGAAGAAAATACTTGGTGCTGTCACTAGGCAACCATTGCACCTGACCTGCAGGGTGTGTAACTGCGTGGTTCCAGTCCAGTCTCACTGCCGATCGCTTTGTCTTACTTTCATCCAGGGCCTGGTCGAGTCGGTTTACTGGAAGTAAGTCACTTGCAAAACATTCACATTTTATGAGAACAAATTTTGCCAGCTCCTTACGGTGCATAATTACTCTCAGAAAATGTTATATGCCAGATGAATATGGGTACCTGCTCCAGGTAAAGACCGAGCCCCATGTCGGGGAAGGACCGAGCCCTATGTGGGGGAAGGGCTGAGCCCCATGTCGGGGAAGGATCGAGCCCCATGTTGGGGAAGGGCTGAGCCCCATGTCGGGGAAGGACCGAGCCCCATGTTGGGGAAGGGCTGAGCCCCGCCCCAGCGAAGGACCGAGCCCATTGTCGGGGAAGAGCTGAGCCCCATGTCGGGGAAGGACCGAGCCCCATGTTGGGGAAGGGCTGAGCCCCGCCCCAGCGAAGGACCGAGCCCATTGTCGGGGAAGGACCGAGCCCCATGTTGGGGAAGGGCTGAGCCCCGCCCCAGCGAAGGACCGAGCCCCATGCCGGCTGGTCTCTGCCTTCCCAGACAGAAGCTTGATCTATTGCTTCTTGGAATCACTGCAATTTGCTGCCTCAGCTTTTTCTGCCACATCTACACCAACAATTCTGCTTTGCAATGGCTTTTTTATTTGTTTTTTTCAGCATATTTTCTTTCCATCAGACAGTTGTACTGACATTATAGGGAGTGCATGGAAAGGAAAGATCCCTGGAATCAGTTTTAAAAGCAACTCTAGTCCTCTTTTCCTTTGATTTATCATAACAATCAAAGCTACTGCTATTTTTTCACTGCAGGATAAGGCAGAGCCTGAGTAACAGTGACGTGTTATCAAGCATTTAATCCATTTTAGTGACTATGGAAGCCAAGGATAAAAGCTTTCTTGGGGAAGCTGCCATGCTCGCTGCCATAGATACAGAAGACAGGCATTTGATAGAATTCTCAAAATCTATATCGTCTGAAATTACATCTCTAGACATATTTTTTAATAGTATTTTCATGCAGAGTTTCACAAGACATTAGTATGTGACATAATGTCAATGTTTGTGGCAGAACTTCTCCATAGTAGCGTACTTGTTGTGTGCATGGTTGTGTACATTTGGGGTAAATTTTGAGGCTAGGTTCATTTCCACTGGTTGCAGGCTTGTGCCAAAAATGGCAGAGAGAAAGAACAAATGAGGACTAACAGAATACTCATCCCTCCGCTGGGCCCCTGAGCTAGGCCCCAAACTCCCCTGGTTAGTCTAGGGGTGCTAGATAATGGCTGGTCCTGCGCTCGGACCTCAGGCTTCCCTCTCACCTGAATGTGTGTCTGGGTCTCAAAGAAGAGCATAATGGCTGATGTGTGGCCAAGGCTGCACTACGCACAGACTAACCTGGGCTGTAGTCCAGGGCCCTGAATTTTTTTTCCTGATTGTTGTAGCAGTATTTCAGGACTGGTTTTCACTTGGATGCTTGACGGCGTACACAGCGATTGTGATGTATATTTCATTACGGAGCTGGCCTTAGGCGCTGCGTAGGGGTACCGTGCATAAGGCCACGTAACACTTGAACATTTTTGCAACACACAGGCTCCTGTGAGGCTCCACTCACTAATGCAAGCAAACCTCAATCATTCATTGGCCAGGAGAAAAGTAGTAAGGAGTTGGAAAGGAGTCGGAGTAAAGATTTCACATAAACACCTTTTCAACCGTCTATGACCAGAATGATAACAAAAATGGCCAGCCGATTTGAAGAATGGTTGAATGAGAAAGTCTGGAAATATTGAAATTTATATGACTCCTCACTACAGGATTATGAAGACTGTGAGATGGCCTTGCATACTGTAAATACATAGTGCACAGTTAGTTTTTAGTAATTCTTATTTATTTTTATAACATCCATTCCACACATCATAAATGTGACTTTTAAGAGCAGTGTTGCTCTATAGTGCCACCCCAGGCCTGGTGTTAAAATATGCAGTTGCCTGGCAGGTCAATGTTGGAAGTGAGAACATTCAGGATCACGGACGTTCTGACATGCCATGGTGCACCCTGGTGGAGGTAGGGCCCCAAAACCCTGAAATTCGGCCCAGACACTGGCCAGAAGGACAGCGAGCTTCTGCCACCTCCTCCTCCATTCTCCCGTGTGCCAAGAGAGCCAGCAGAACTTTGCTTTTTCCGAGAATCATCGCCTATCTCTCACCGGCATGCTTAAGGCGCCACTTGCCTATTGCCTGACCACGGACAGACGGTACACTAAAACCTCTTCTAAAAAATGTAAGTTATGTCTCCTCAGAGTGTGATTCTTGGCTTGAAATTATTTTTCCAGCGCTTTCAGTAGGAGGGTGACTCAATACTTCACTAAGCATCTGATTTATGTGACCTGGCTACTCAATATACCTCAGCACAATCTGATGCATGCTCGCCCCTGTTCCCAGACACCGGCGCTGCTATATGCCTCCTGGAAGAGTCTGGCAGCTCTTAAATCCTCGGCAGCTCGATCCAGCAGCTGCCATTCTCCGTGGCTAAAGAAACTCAAACTGACATTTTCAACTCCATCTAGCTGCTTATGCACTTGATTAAACATTACACATACATGAAATCTTCACACCTGCTACTGGTGCCGTCCGTGGAGGTACCTCCCTGCCTGTTCCCTAAAAGTGTCAGAAACATGCTAACCTGCTATAATGACTCATATGGCTGAGAGACTCTGCAGTTTCCTGGATGATCATTTCACATGATCTATATCACATGATGACCGCCTAGATCATACAGGGATCTTGTTTTTTAGCCCTGAATTGGTGCATGATTATTCCTCTTTCCTCATCGAGAATCACGGTTGGATATGGGCTGTGAGATTTGGAGTATACCTCGCTACCTGAAGCTTGTGGTGGCTCATGATCTTCTTTATTTTCTCCAGTTGAGCATCTGCATGCTGAGCAGACTCCAGCCATCCAGCCTAACACACTGACGCTTGCCTGATGGCATTAACCACAGAAAGGTGGCCTGAGTTCAGGATTGCCGAGTTTTCCGTATTTGTAGCCAAATAAAAACTCTGAGACCAGAAGGGGAGTAAAACACTTCAGTAACAGTGACAGAGCATGTGTGAAAGAGAGCTGTACATTTGACACAGCTATACTGTGTTACACACCATCGCAGGGAGCTCCCATAAGGTGGCACAGTCTCCTTTAGATAAACCCAGTGTTACAGACGGGCATGTTAAAGTACAGATGATCCACACTACAAAACTGACATTTTCAACTGCATCTAGCTGCTGGTGTACTTGACTAGACCTTACACATACGTGCCATATTCACACCTGCTACTCAAAAAATGGGACTTAAACTCAAAAAGCACACAAGAAATCAAAAGGACCACGAGGGGTAAAAAAACAGAGCAGGTGAAGAACAATATTGAAAGCAGGGAACAACACAGGAATAACCATAGTGGAACAACAGTGAACAAGGGACAACAACAGCTACAAACACAGAATGACCAACTGAGGAACAAGGACAAAGGTATATACAAAGATAATGAGGGTAAGACGAGGGACAGGTGTGGGCCACTTATGGAACACTAAGGAGTATGATTAACATGAAACAGGTGTGCATAATCAAGAATCACTAGGAAAGACTAGAAACATGGATACAGACCACAACTACAAGGAGATATCAAGGTGCAAAAATAAGGAATTAACAGAAATACACCAAGAGATCCTAAGCAGGGGTAAACAGCAAAAAAAGTGATGAATAATACATTGGAACCCTGGACAGCAAAGATACCTTTCTCACAACCGCAGTTTCAGCCTACTGAGCCACGTGGCAGTCCAGGGAAAAAGAGCACACACTAGGAACTGACAAACCTGGGGAATAACGGGAGACAAAATGACCAGCGGCACCCACTGGCCAAATGGGGAAATGACACATGGACCAGGGCAGGACAGGGACAGATCCTAACACCCAGGGTAAAAGCAGCTTTAGCTCCTCACACTCAGAATCTTTTCTGGCTATCTAACATGCCTTGGCTGATTGCAACAGCCCACTATGAACTGCAGCATCACACTGGGTAATAGCATGACACTCCCACTGTAACCCCAATAGTACTGGTACCAATGTACACCTGTCCTGTTGAGGGTTCAGCCAAGGTCCTGCTGGCCGGTGGCACTTGGTGGCATACTAGCCGTTTGTGCCAACTGCCAAGGCTCTGTCCATGTCAAGGAGTATGATTAACATGAAACAGGTGTGCATAATCAAGAATCACTAGGAAAGACTAGAAACATGGATACAGACCACCACTACAAGGAGATATCAAGGTGCAAAAATAAGGAATTAACAGAAATACACCAAGAGATCCTAAGCAGGGGTAAACAGCAAAAAAAGTGATGAATAATACATTGGAACCCTGGACAGCAAAGATACCTTTCTCACAACCGCAGTTTCAGCCTACTGAGCCACGTGGCAGTCCAGGGAAAAAGAGCACACACTAGGAACTGACAAACCTGGGGAATAACGGGAGACAAAATGACCAGCGGCACCCACTGGCCAAATGGGGAAATGACACATGGACCAGGGCAGGACAGGGACAGATCCTAACACCCAGGGTAAAAGCAGCATTAGCTCCTCACACTCAGAATCTTTTCTGGCTATCTAACATGCCTTGGCTGATTGCAACAGCCCACTATGAACTGCAGCATCACACTGGGTAATAGCATGACACTCCCTCTGTAACCCCAATAGTACTGGTACCAATGTACACCTGTCCTGTTGAGGGTTCAGCCAAGGTCCTGCTGGCCGGTGGCACTTGGTGGCATACTAGCCGTTTGTGCCAACTGCCAAGGCTCTGTCCATGTCAAGGAGTATGATTAACATGAAACAGGTGTGCATAATCAAGAATCACTAGGAAAGACTAGAAACATGGATATAGACCACAACTACAAGGAGATATCAAGGTGCAAAAATAAGGAATTAACAGAAATACACCAAGAGATCCTAAGCAGGGGTAAACAGCAAAAAAAGTGATGAATAATACATTGGAACCCTGGACAGCAAAGATACCTTTCTCACAACCGCAGTTTCAGCCTACTGAGCCACGCGGCAGTCCAGGGAAAAAGAGCACACACTAGGAACTGACAAACCTGGGGAATAACGGGAGACAAAATGACCAGCGGCACCCACTGGCCAAATGGGGAAATGACACATGGACCAGGGCAGGACAGGGACAGATCCTAACACCCAGGGTAAAAGCAGCTTTAGCTCCTCACACTCAGAATCTTTTCTGGCTATCTAACATGCCTTGGCTGATTGCAACAGCCCACTATGAACTGCAGCATCACACTGGGTAATAGCATGACACTCCCACTGTAACCCCAATAGTACTAGTACCAATGTACACCTGTCCTGTTGAGGGTTCAGCCAAGGTCCTGCTGGCCGGTGGCACTTGGTGGCATACTAGCCGTTTGTGCCAACTGCCAAGGCTCTGTCCATGTCAATTCTCCACATAGTGGAACTGACAAGAGGGAAGCAAGCTAGGGTCCTTTTCAGATGAACTGGGACACGTCCCTGGAATGTCATCCAGAAAATGGACATGAACAGTGACAAGCACAGCTGCTCTCCTGTGCTGTAAAATATCAGACATGTAATAAAAGCATCACAGTGCCTAGGAATACAGTTATTATACAACAGGGGATATGAATTATGAGCACTTGTAAAGCTAGTCAACTGCAAACTAAGCAAAAGTCTGAAATGAAGAGAAGTCTGACTTGGCAATTTGAAGCATGAGTACAGGCACATCGTTATGCTCCTTCTCACATGTCCTAGTCTGGGCTCCTTTGAGACACATACACACACAGGCTCAGCCAGTCTACAGCACCCCAGGAGTAATTAAGGACCCAACAGTGAAATCATTCTGCCGATACAGTGCCGTAACTCCCCCCCCCCCATAGCCACCCCCAAGGCTTGTAGATAAAACAAGTCATTCAGATCCAATATTTCTTAAAAATGCTAAGCGTGGCGTTTCTGCATTGTACGCTGGGCTGCATTTTTCACCGAAGCCCCTAAAATCCAGACAGTGTATGTCTGTAAGAACAATAACAACGATGCTGATAATCCCCAATTAAATGTAAAAGTATCTCACGGGATGCTGCTTCCCCAGGGCTCTGCCGTGCGTCACGTTAGCGGTATGGCGGGGGCGGGGGTGGCGGCTGGGGGGTGTGGCCAGAGGATGATTTGCAAAAAAAGGGAAAATAAATTCTGAGATTTTTATTTGACTTTCTGAGGAATCAGAGGCTAAAAATAGAGTCTCACAGGGACATCTTGTAAGCAAGGACAGTAGAAAACTTCCCTTATAACACATCATTTAATTACTGCTAGTTACTTATAATACCAGTGCATGCTGCAAAAAAATGACATTATCATAAAGAAAAAAGATCATTTTTCTAATGAGATTACTGTATAACAGATGGGTTTCGTGAGGGAGCGGTGAGTCTGGGCTGTGTGTATCTGTAATGTGTCTCCCTCACCAAGCGGTGATATTCTGCTCAGAGTCACATCACTTAATATAATGGCCTCCATGATAGTGAACACAAACATGAACTCTGGCATGAACATCTGTGCCAAACAAACGCTTACTTGCCCAAAAGACTGGGCCAACACAAAAGAAGCACAGATAGATATTTACTCCACAGACCTTCAGGAAAAATCAGATCATTGGAATAAAGACAGTGCATTTTGTATGCACTTGGAATAGCAGGGATATGCATTTGTGAAGTGAGCTTGACAATGACATGGGGGGCGGGGGGGGGGGGGGCGGTTAATATGTATTATCTGTCTCATTCATGCATTTCAGTTAGAAACACACAGCTTCAAACACATTGGCCATGACTCCGTGATTCCTTCCACACAATAACTGTCAGTGATCATTCAGTTCAATTACATTTTATATGTATAGCACATTGAGACGTTGTCTCAAAGTGCTAGATAATTCTGTAACAGAAATTATTAATAAATAATGAAGAAGATAGGAATAGTGTTTTGAGACAGAAAGACTGTAATTAGCTTCCTTTCCCCCTAATTAGGCTATTCAGTGGGGAATTATTTTTGGTGCTAAGCACATTTTTTGTTGTGATTGCCTGAGGAAAAATGCCATTAATTCAATGGAAAAGCTTTGATATTTCCTCCCTCCCTCTAACAATATTTTAATAAATCACTGTCAGGCTGTATTGGAAGACAAATGGGCCAAGCAGCAGGAAAGTCACAAAGTGCTTCAGGGAGGAATGGGAATTTTCCCATCCAGTGGAGCAGAGTGGGGTAGTCGCTGACACAGGGGCAGAAGGACACATGTAACACCAGCAAGCTCAACTTCCTGTGAAACTAAAGATGGCGGTGTGACAAAGATATTGTCGCTGGGAAAATACCTGTGAGAGAAATTTGTGGGTCTAGGATGCAAAAATCACAGTTACGTACTAAACCATGACAGTAATATTAGAATGGAAACAGTGCCCAGGTTAATCACTCACATTCCCTGTATGCATCATCCTCACGGCCCATCACAGCACGTATATCCGCCTTCGTGTTACATACATGGCTAAGGAGATCCCAAACACAGCATGATATCTTGCATAGCCATGTATAAAGCTTTATGAATGCATTATAATGCATTATAAATGTGCTCATAGATTCTTATAGATATGGCATTCATAGAAAAGTGTTACCAAAGCTTGCAACAGTATCTTAGCAACAGTATTACCATCAGCCTAAAAACACAGGGACACCCAACAAAGAGAAAAAAAAAAATCAACAAAACACTATCACTAAAATGTTTTTTTTTTTAAAATCCATTTTTAGAGGCAAAAACAACCAATAATTAGAGGCTGTGTTGTATAAGCAGCCTTTACAACCTTATTATAATATTTTGTTTTATTGGCAAATATGCAATCTTCATAAATCTTTGCACATTTCCACTTGGGCTGTGTGGGAAATGCCATGTGCCAAATGAACAAGGCAAGGAAGAAGGTTCCACAAAACAGCCATTGTGTAAATGGCACAAGTTTAGGCTGCAGTCAAACGCAGATCGTGCAGACACTCCCAGATCCCGCTCACATTGTTCGATGCCAGCTCAGCGAGCACCTACATGAGAAACGGGGCAGGGATGCCTCACAGTCACAAGTCTCCCCATCATCCAGAAGAAAGAGGGGCTGGGATCATATCTTCTAAGTCTGACATGAAACTGGGAGAAGATTTAGTTTATAAGTAGCTGCACTAGATGAAGATAAATGTTGGGTGACAGGTTCTGAATTGCCAGAGGCACTTGCTGGCCCTGAGGTGCACTGCCCCAGGGTCCTCCCTAGGGGGTAATGTCTAGTCCAATGGTACTGACCACCTAATTTGTAATCTCCCTGATCAGTCTGTCCACTTCCCCATCTTGGTCTAGCTCCACCTACCTATAAAATGGCTCTCCTACATCCTGCCACTGCAAAGCAGTCTGCACAGCAATTTCCAGCTCATCATTCAGCTGATTATGACAGTGGACAGCTGTGGATGTGCATCTTCCGCTTTGAGCTTGCCTCCTACACAAGGCTGTTTCTCCTGCAGCCAAACCCAGGCTGCAGTCCACTCACAAGAGCATGGTCCCCTCTGCACTTTGCTTTGTCATGCCTGAGAAAAAACAAAGTCATTCTAAGTACACAAGCAGGATCTTCCTTCGTACCAGTCGACTGTACTGGGATTGCGAGATGAGATATTCTCCACTAATTTCTTCCCAGCTGCCTCAAACTCAGCAGCATTTGTAGGTTCAACCCCTACACATTCTGCTTCATGGTGGAAAACGCTCCCTCCATAACTGTTATAACCAACAACGGAACCTTACGCATAAGGGTAGGCATATGGTATGATACCACACTCCACATTTGCTTCTTAAAATGCTCTGGGTCCATTTTTATTCCGTCCTGTTGGCTGACAGGACTGGTACATTGCGGGGAGGACAGCACCCCCGGTGGGGAAAGGGAGGTGCTAAGATCTCACCCCCTTTTGACCGAAACCTGATCCAAATGGCGGCCAGCACAGCACCTTCTGGCTCTTCTCCTCCTGGCTATTTTTCATCCCATCTTCACCATCCTCCCCATATTCCCCCATCTCTAGCCTCTGTAGACGTCTGCTTTCTCTTCACAGTTTCTTCTTGCCATGTACCGTAATCCTTCCATTTTCCTGTCCTCCCTTTTGGCCTTTAAGCTGCTGCTTGAATTGCCTCCCCGGTTCCGGTTAAAAAGCCTCTTCTGACCGTCCTTCTCTGTACACATACCCCCTGCTGTTCACATAACCCACTTACCATTCTTGTCTGCTGCCCCTTCACCTCAGTTCACAGGCCTATTTAAAACACAAACACATTCCCTTTGAAGGCTGCAAGCCAATTTTACACACAAACCCATTGTATCTTCCAGGATTGTCAGACACCCAGAACACCACCTGCTGCTGGAAAGATCAGAACATGGTGAGTTCCTAACAATCTCCTCTTACACCTCTAACAAAATAATAAAAATCTGAAAGATGCGTTAAAAGTTTTAATCTCCACCAAAGCAAACAGTGGTCTGTCATACGGAGAACTCAGCCCATGGGAGCCTAACCCACATATAAGATCTTTAAGCCTTTTTATGTGGAATAATTCTAACCCAGCAGGTGACCATGCAGTCACTACCACAAGGGGACTCGAACCCAACATTACCAGTTAGGGCTTTAACACAATGGCTGTGTAGATTCCTCTCATTGCATCCCTGAGTGCCTGAGTCGTAAACAATCCTCTGTCCTAAGGGGAATTTTAGCAGTTCGGCAGATTCTGGGATGCCCCTTAGCAACTGTGATACTGGTTGTGACTTAATGAACTGTAGATAAATTTCAACAAACAACCATCATTGGCATGCAAAGTTTTTTGTAGAAGAATACCCTGGCCGACTGGAAGTCACACGACACTTCAGGGAGGAACGGGAGCTTCCCTTCTACTTGCACTTGGCAGAGCCTGAGATCCGTGATCAGAAATTCTCAGCCAGAAGATAATGTGCATAAAGCTCACAAACACATGAGAATGACCTGCGGCTACAGCACTGTGCCTTGTCACTCGGCTCGCACAGATGTTCATCGTCAGAAATCCTACAGGGTCATTTCCTGTTGGCTAAGAGGACTGATTCTCTGGGTCTTTCTAGCACTAGTTACTGATGCTACTGAAGCTGCCACCATGACAGTTATAACAAACATTACCTTCCCTGTCCATATGTTGTCATTTTTGTTTGTTTTCTTTATTATATGCTAGCGTCTTTGAGATCCTGTAAAAGAGTTATATAAATAAAATGTATTATTATTATTATTACTGTTATTATTATTATAAGCTATAATTAGCACCGGTACTCATTGCTGTAGTATGCTGATTCGAGAAGCTTCTGAGTCGGTTTTCTTTAACAGCCAGCTTAGAATGCCAGTTTTGTTTGTGGAAACCCGATTTGGACTTAAACCACATTAAGGATTTTGTTACAGATTACAGATTACGAAAGCTGAGAGAAGAATGACAATTGTGGGAAAATGGCCTTTCTAGCATGGAACAAAGAGCAGAGGGGAGACTGTGAATCTGAGTCAGGTGTGGGAAGGCTAGTTTGCAGTTTGTTCTGATTCCAGTATAAACAAGAATAATCTACTGACTGAAGACTTCCAACTGGTCTAGGGTCACCTAAATCTTATATCCGTATTGCATTAAATACTCCACATAACATGTAATCAGCAATGTAATACATTTACAGAGGGGACTATGTAAAAAAGCCACACAGTTCCAACGCTGATTATTATTCCAACCCAATACAAACAAAAACACCTTCAAATTTCAGATGAAAGTTGGCATATTATAATCATACTCACCGTTTCATTTCAAAAAACATCCATACGAGTAAAGAGCAACAACACCCCAAAAACATTTTACTGTCCCAATATTTTTGTGCTGCACCCCAACTTTCAAGTTTAATAAACAATAATAATATAATCAAATTAGATCTGACAATCCTTCATTAATTTAATTTTGCGTAATGGATTCATATATTATTACATTTTGATTAATAATGACAAATGCATTATAATGTTCAATATAAATTAGAATTTATATTACCACAATTTTTCTTCTCAAAATCAAGCATTTATCTGAAATCAGGGACCAACTGGGTTTTTAAGCAGTATTAAACATGCTTTTCCTATTGTTTTAGAATTATATTTAATGTTTTACTCAATATAAGGTAAATAAGGTGGTACATCATATTAAAATAGCACAATGCGAGGATTTCCTTTTGTGTTCAGATGTTTCCCAATTTCAGTTTCCATGGTAAAGAAATCATGAGCACAAACTCTGAAATCACAAATCACTCTGATTTTATTTAATGTCTTTTACACGACCCATAAGCCTTCAGGAGTCATAGCCCATCTAAGTCACACATACAGCTTCCTGGGCAATTAACTCACAATTAAAAATGTTAACACAAGTTTGATTAATGATCACACTGATCCTTCATTAAAAAAAGTGAAGAAAAGTGAAATACTGTTTACAGAGTCACAGTGTTATTACAAAGCAAAGGTATTGATCATAATCTGTCAGTGATACCTGTATATATAACATCAGAGCACACATTCCACACATCCGTCAGCTTTTAACTACCCAGTTGCCTTTTCTGTTTTAATAACCCACTGTTACACTTGGCTTGGAAATAAATCCCAACCATCCATCTTCTAAACACTCATCCTGGGCCCGGAGTCTGTCCCAGGCAGCTAAGGGCACAAAGCCGGGGGACACCCTGGATGGGATGCCGGTCCGTCGCAGGGCACAAAGCCGGGGGACACCCTGGATGGGATGCCGGTCCGTCGCAGGGCACAAAGCCGAGGGACACCCTGGATGGGATGCCGGTCCGTCGCAGGACACAAAGACAGGGGACACCCTGGACGGGATGCCGGTCCGTCGCAGGGCACAAAGCCGGGGGACACCCTGGATGGGATGCCGGTCCGTCGCAGGGCACAAAGCCGGGGGACACCCTGGACGGGATGCCGGTCCGTCGCAGGGCACAAAGCTGGGGGACACCCTGGATGGGATGCCGGTCCGTCGCAGGGCACAAAGCCGGGGGACACCCTAGATTGGATGCCAGATTCATTGCAGGCACATCGATACACTACAGGCAACTTAGATACAGCAAACAGCCTAACTGAATGCTTTTGATCTGCAGGAAAAAACTCACAAGACACAAGGAGGACATGCAACCCCCCCCCCCCCACGCAGGGGGGAGGGTTATGACTTAAACCCACCCAACTCTGGAGATGTGAGGCAAACGTGAGCTACTATGATATCACGCCAGCCTTCGGATAAGTGATAACATTTTCAGATTTTGGTTGTCCCTGGATCAAAATCTCCTGAGCTAATTGTATGACCGAAGATAACCATCACCAGTGATACAAAGCAGTTCCTTAAGTATTCCATCTCCATAATAATAATAATAATAATAATAATAATAATAATAATAATAAGAAGAAGAAGAAGAAGAAGAAGAAGAAGAAGAAGAAGAAGAAGAATCTTATATATATATATATTTATATATATATATAATTACACTTTTTAAAGTATGATCATCTGCTTTGAAATCCACAGTTACAGCCCATGGAAAAACGCTTCTCTAGTTCTTAATGAATTCACACAACATAGGTAATCATAATGTAATGGTCTTGTTGTGTGACTGAACAGTGCAGTGTTTCACCAGTCATTACGATTAATCTACTGTATCATTAAAGGCTTTGTCAAAGACTTCTTGGGTGGACACCCAACAGTGAATGATAAAACGATAAGATGAGCTCGGCTACGAGCAGAACCACCTGCCAACGAATAAAACGTTAAAAAGAACAAAAGATTGTCCTTCTCGGCACAAGAGCCCCCCCCCCCCATTTCCTAATCCTGACCGAAGAAGTACCTGCAGCTTTCAGAATCCCTGGGATTATCATGTAAATTTGGCATAGTTAGGATTATCATAACAACAGTTACCATCACCTGAAAGTCAGGGAAAGGGAAGGATTATGTTAAATTTCAGAATTTTATCCAGCAGAAAGAGCAGTATATCCTTTACAAGCCCATAAACACCTGAAAAGACTCAATTATAGTCACAAAGTCTTTCAATGTCCACATGAAACTATGAACTTAATTTTGTGATACAGAATCAGACATTAAAGTCATTTTTGATCACAATAAACACGTCTTTTCTCACTCTTAACTGGCGTCTCCCTAACTTTCTGCACATTCATACATTTTCTATGAATCAAACGATTATTTACACAATACCTAAATGTGCTAAAGTTTTTCTCTCAGCGATTTTTAATTATTAAATTATAAGTAAATACTGACACTTGCCTGACTTTTTAACAAGAGATTGTAATAAATAAATATAAACAAAAACAAACAAACCAACAAACAATCATCTTCCTCCAGTTCAGCATTCTGGCAGTGTTCTGTATGACTTTGAATGTAAATACAAACTGGTTAAATACTCCTACCATATTCTGGTCCAAGAGAAATATGTTTACTACAGGGTACAAGACTATCAAATCCTTTTGTACAGTGTTCTGATCGAGCAGTTACAGTAATCTAATCCTACCAACCGGAGTTTTTTTTTAATCCCTTACTTTTACATATTCTATTCATTAATCCGTTTCCACGTGAATTCTTTTCTAGAAATTTCCTTGAGGTCTCTTTATAAAGTAAAGCATTTTTATTATTTGCTCTATAAGTTTGATTAAATAAGTTTTTATGCACAAAGGAATCAGCAGCCTCTCAGTCCCTCGTACCTCAGGGTCGTTTGCTTTCTGTGCGAACCCTTCAGCTTCTGAATTCCATATAAGGAAGTATGTATAATGTCCAGTTAAGGAAGTATGTATAATGTCCATATAAGGAAGTATGTATAATGTCCAGATAAGGACCTATGTATAATGTCCATATAAGGAAGTATGCATTACATCATCAACAGTAATCACAAGGCTGCAAAGTAAATTTGCTTGACCTCAGCACTGCTTCTCTCCCAAATTTATTACACTGCAGTTTTTCCTGCAGAAAAGGCTTGATTATCTTCTTGGGGAATGGCTTTATCAATGACTAACTAATAGCAATGAAGTCCATCATAATTAGTATGAACTCCAAATCCTAAATCACCCCCAACCATCTAATGCCACTGTCCTACAAACCACGATAACCCAATTTTGTGTAAAAAAAACAAAAACAAAATATGTTAGACAGAACTACACATGAAATAAAGATCTCCATTCATCTATTACTGTACAATAGATTAGTGGCACAGAGCTTCTGAGTTGGCATCATAACCTTAATGTTAACCTTAATGTTAACCTTAATTCTACGGAGAACAGAATAAAAACGACATGACAGAGAGTGGAGTTTGGATACACACTTCAATAATGACGATGCATGCCACCGAGCTTAATTTCGCTTTTCTTTACATTTCTACACAGTCTTCTGAACATCTCCCCAGTAGGGGCATCATGTGTACATGTACTGTATATAAAAGCCAAACAATGACTTTTACAATGTTTCGACTCTGCTTCGATCTCCTTAGTGACGAAATGTCACGTACACCATAATACTGCAAACACGCGTAACGGCAGGCGTTCTGTCAGGAATGTTTGACGTGTGCCCGGAATTAACATTAGCAGGGCCTGTCTGTGGGCGGCCGAGGTCACATGCGAAAGTGCAGCTTCGAGATAAGGCACGATTATCAACCTTCCACTGTCTGAGGTGACGAGACGTACGGTTCACTACGGACAGCTGGGACGAGCTCGGCACCGCGGCCGCCTCCAGAGCCAGCGTGAGCATGGGTGTGCCGGTGGCTGTGGAAGACCCCCCCACTCCTGACGGGAGCCCCCAGGTGCGCTGTGAAGCAACTGAAATGATTCTGTCTGAGTGCAACATGATACCTGGCTGAATAAAGCGAAGTGAGCGGCGTGGAAGCGGAGGCGCAGGGTAAGGGGGCCGTCGCCTATTGGAAATAGTGAAAAATACTCAGGGCTCAACAATTCCCAGCAAATGCTGTTACCATAAAAAAGTTCCTTGTGACTGGCAGGTTATAAACACCAGTGTCAATGGCAAGTATGAGACATGGACATATCTACATTTTGTTGATGTTTTTTTGCAGCTTTAAGGTTACAGCCAGTAATCCTGGCTGATAATATTGGCAATTCCACATCACAGCCAACGCTCTCTCTCTCATGGAATTACCCATCATTCCTGCTTTTGAGCCATTAATTCTCTGAATTGCATAGAGGCTGATAGAAAAAAACCGAACAAGCTGGCAAGTGATTGTGTCTTTTCTTTGTTCCGGAAGATTCATAAGTGCCTGGCAGAGAGGCTGTGACAGACATATCAAGAAGAGTTTTGATTCGTCCATCAGTTTTTTTTAACAATTACTGAAATGAGGATGAAGAGGACTGTTAGCATTACTAGGATGGGCCTCCTGGACAGGACTGAGAAACAATGCACTCCAGTCATTCTGCAGGCAAAGAAAACCTCTGTCCTGATCCTCCTGAATTCTCCGAGCAGATGCCCGATGTGCAGTTTGCACGGAGGACCCTGAGGTTCCCGCTTCGTCCCGACACGCTGAAATGACGTTCAAACAATGCTTTGCTTTCAATTCCCGTCCGGTCAGTTTCATAGATTGATAGGTATATATTTCCTTGGAAATGCTAAACACTGCAAAATATGTCCTTCTTTAACATATAGGTTTTGTGTTAGTAATAATACTGTGAAGGGTTTTCCCAGTCTAGTTTGGCTAGTGTACTCTCTCCTTTTCTAGGAAAGTATCTGTTAAGTCATCGGGGGATGCGAGGGGGGGCGCAGAGGCCTTTTCCTTGGGCGGGGGGCCCTGCTCCTTCGAGGACTGTCTCTTCTCCTTAGAACAGGAGACTCTCTCTTTCAGAGCAGACGCCTTCTCCTTGGGTGTGGGGTCTTGCTCCTTGCTGTTTGAGATGGTTTCTGTGGGGTTGATGCTCTTGCTCTTAGGGGTAGGGCCGTTCTCCTTGGCGATGGGGCTCCTCCCCTTAACGGTGGAGACTCTCTCCTTCAGTGAAGCACTGCTCCACGTGGAAGATGGGCCGCTGTATTCCGCATCGTCGCAGCTCTGCTTTCGCAAGAAGGCTGCTGCTTTGGCTTTCTGCCACGGAATAAAGGAGAGCGCACTGAAAAGCTGGCCATCACAATACACTCAAGTATAAAGGTATGTTTTGTCAATCCATATATATAAAACATCTATTCTGGAAAAACACAACATTTCTAATTTGTAATTCAGAAAATAATCCTTCTTGCTGGAGCAATAAGAAGAAAAGTTCAATTTTGCAGTATAACATACGTAAATATACTGTTAAACTTCAAAATACCCTGAGATACCTGAAATATTTATAAAAGTGAGATTTTCTAGGACTCTGCAAGGATCTGTTTTTTATATTCAATGTTTGAGCTTTTCAAATATGATTTCTCAAGCTATAAATGCATGGTAACAGTGCAGGAGTGATATAGTCAGGCTGTTTCTGATACAGAACCAAAAAAAAAATACCAGTTATAAAACCTACGCGTACAACCACTAGTGAAGTTCCACTACGAAGCACCCCGGATATTTTGAAATTTAATTTACAGGTAATCCAGGACAATTGATTAACTCCTGGTCTGATGTACAGTCTCGGCTGTCTATAACAATAAACCCTTGCAGATTTTTACAGAGAGCTACAGGCAGTCCCCAGATTACGAACGAGATCTGTTCCCTACCCATCTTTAAGTCAACTTTGTATGTAAGTCAGAATGAAAATAATAGAGTATGCAATGATCGTAATAATAATATAACAATAATGCAAGTAACTATGTATGTTACTGTACTGTAACGTTAGTCGATGAACAACTGAAGCCATGTAATGTGTTCATGATGAGCGTTACCAAGCGTTACCAAGTAGTGCGTGCGTTCGTTATTACGAACCATTGTATTTAACTCATATTTTTAATATAATAGGCTTTAAGGCAGTCCCTTTGTAAGTACAAGTTGTCTGTAAGTGGTACGTTCCTTGCCCAGGGGCTGCCTGTATGTGATGTACCTTTCTGTGCAGGCACGTCCCTGGCCCCCTAACCCTAACCCCGAGGGCACTTCAGTTGGCTCACCGCAATCTGTAGCTCCAGGCCGCTGGTCTTGCTTGCCAATTGGATGGCGAGAGTACCTGGCTTCTCCAACAGCAGTCCCCTTCTGTCCAGCACGCTGCCAAAAGCAGACACCGTCACTCACCCCGAATGGGAGCAACGTCACAGTCAGGAACGGGGAACCGAGAATAACGCAGGGCGCTAGCTGGGTGCCAGACGGCAGAGGCGGGCGAGAGGCGGGCGAGAGGCGGGCGAGAGGCGGGCGAGAGGCGGGCGGGAGGCGGGCGAGAGGCGGGCGGGAGGCAGCTACAGGCAGTGTGGATATTCAGTGTGGACCTGTGACTTACCTGGGGTATGCAGGCCCACAGAGCACCTCACAGCAGTTCCTCATGATGTTCTTATGGCTGTATGGGTTCTGCAGGCGATTCTTCCCCGACCACGAGCCTTTGATCTGTGCAGCAAAAACAGCAGAGGATTTCAAGGAGCCTGGCTTCAGACTGGAGTCAAAAAAGATGAAGCAGTCAGCTGTGGGCTCAGAAAGGATGTAATGACCATTTCCTGGGCAGCAGGGATGAAGGATACATTTCAGTACAAAGACAGAACTCAAAAAGCAAACTCGCAGTACTAACATCTGGTTCAAAATGAATTGGTTATGACTTTTCAAGACTGAATTCCTTTTAGAATACATATGATCCTGAAAAGCAGATTAAAAAAAAAATATTTTATTTTATAAAAGATATGTATAGTTAATTGTGTATACAGTGATTTGTAACTGTCATATGAATTTCAGTTCTTATTTCTTACTGGAAATTTGTTGGACACATTGGACCATATCATGCAAGCAGCTGAAAGAGCGTCTCACAGAATCTGGAAGATGTATGTAATGTGGGCCATGGGCCTGCCTTCCTTACGTGGACAGAACATCAAAACACAGTGTGCATAGACCAGCCATTTACACCAGAAGGTCACGTGACAAGTACTCACATCCTCATTGGTGGTCTGATTGAGGGAGATTAGGTACGTGTGAAAACCGGTCAGTCCCACCACAGACCAGAGAGTAAAGAAGCAGATGACCACCTCCACCACAGTGATGGAAAGTTAAGGAAAACATTGACCAGAAGCAGCCAGGTCCCAGCACCTTTCAGGATCATTGGTTCATTGCTTATTTCTCCAGTTAATTTTGACAAACAATATATCTTAGTAGCAATAGATATGATAGCTTATGAAGAACAGCACAACTTACGAATTAACCATAAACCTTAAAAAATACAAATACTGCTTATACAGCTTTTCCGTAGGGCCATTCAGCGACACACTAATCCTCAGGTGCTGATATTAGAATTTATGGTTGTTTATGCATGGACCAGCCCCCTTCGTCATTGTTTAAATACACGTGTAGATTCCTGGCGGGTTTTCCATAGAGGTCATGTTTGCCGGTGGGTAGTATTAATGCTGAAACCAAAGCAGCCCATCTGCTCTTCTATCAGAGCCGAAAACATGGCTGTAAGAAACTCCTCCGGCACAAAAGGACGTCAAAAGGATATGTTCCTGGGCTTTCCTTCAGGGTGCTCACGAATCCCGAGTCCACCGAGCCTGTGGGGGAGCGCAGGCAACAGAGGAGTGATATGGGGCCAAAAGCACTCTCTCACACTCTATAACACCCTTTAACACACTTCTTACAGAGGGAACACACACAGATGTGTGTATATATATATATATATATATATATATATATATATATAGGATCATTATTCATGGATGTAGGTGGCTCCTTGAACAAGGTGTTGTGTAACAAAACGCCACTGGGACACACAGCAAAGGCCCCGTCTGCATTCACATGTCTCCCTGCTCTTCCTTAGGTTGCACAGCCCTTTGATTACACTGTAATTAAGCTGCACAGACACACAGCAAAGGCCCCGTCTGCGTTCACATGTCTCCATGCTCTTCCTTAGGTTGCACAGCCCTTTGATTCCACTGTAATTAAGCTGCACAGACACACAGCAAAGGCCCCGTCTGCATTCACATGTCTCCATGCTCTTCCTTAGGTTGTACAGCCCTTTTATTACACTGTAATTAAGCTGCACAGACACACAGCAAAGGCCCCGTCTGCGTTCACATGTCTCCATGCTCTTCCTTAGGTTGCACAGCCCTTTGATTACACTGTAATTAAGCTGCAGAGACACACAGCAAAGGCCCCGTCTGCGTTCACATGTCTCCATGCTCTTCCTTAGGTTGCACAGCCCTTTGATTACACTGTAATTAAGCTGCACAGACACACAGCCCCACAATGTCTGCTTTCCTCAAGCGTTAATTCCCCAATTTCATAGCCACCCAAACACAGGAAAATCTGCACACACACGCTCACACACACATGTTTGTATTCATATGTTTGTGGGGACTGTCCATTCATTTCTATGGGCAAATCCCTAATCCCAACAATGACAACCTTAACCCTACCCAGCCCTAACCTTAACCATAAGTAACTTTTGGCATTTGTAGTTTTTGGGTGGCAATCATAGACTATTATAAAATAAAGTTTCCCCTTATGGGGACTGGAATAAAAGATCCTGACAATGTCAAAATAGCAGGTTTTTATCACATTGTAGGGACATTTGGTCCCCACAATGTAATGTATACACACACACACACACACACAGCATGTACTCACTTCCCTAACTTACCATAAGCTCCCAGCCTTGCCAAGATGATTTGTAATGCTTAGGCTCAGGCACTAAGCACAACCTCCAGGACTGAATTAAGACTACAGGCTCAGAGCTAATTAACTGCACTAAATATGAAAGCCAAACACCAAACTGTGGGGAGCAACTTTTTGTCATTTCTCTCCCTCTCTCTTTAGTGCTATAAATTCCGTCCACCCACACCCCTCTCCATGTGACCTAGCCTCAGATTAATATCATGGAAACGTTTAACAAGCTCCTGCTTAAACTGTATTTTTGACTACAGGAAATAATTTGGATTATCCATTTCCTCGCCATCTCTTCTACAATGTGCCCCTAGGATATAAAACCACCCAGATCGCCCCCTAGAGGACACTTACGCATCACCACGTGGACGATGTCGAAGGCGAAGATGTAGATGGTGAGCAGTGAGAGCGACAGTGTGAACAGGTAGAAGTAGCGGTAGTTCCTCTTGCCCACACAGTTTCCCACCCAGGGGCAGTGATGGTCAAATCGCTCTGTGGGTGAGAGAAGGTGGTGGATGGGGGATGGTGGAAAAGAATTTCAGAATGTAATTTGTGAATATACTGCATATCATCAAAGATGCGGAAGCACTGGCCTGAGTGGAATGTCAGAAAAGTACAGAGCCCCGAGTCTAATATCAGCAGGACAGCTTTAAGAGGCTTGGAGCCTGGATTAATGTTCCCAACAAGGCATTCCTCTCCCGAATGCTGAGTCACGCTGCAGCTGCAGAACGCAGACTGGCTGTGTCTGCGCAGATCCCACAACTGCCTCAGGTGCTGACTGTGAGTTTGTGCTGAGGGGATCCTGAATGAAAATATCTGTTCTTCCTGCCTCTGTGTGTGTGTGTGTGTGCGTGCGCGCAGGTTTACCTATAATGTCCCCATAACGTGATAAATATCTGTCTTTTTTCCCTCTACTTTATAAAAATCGGTGACTGCTATGAAAAAACTAAAAATGCAAAAACTCTTGTATTTTGTTAGGTTACGTATGGTTATGGTTAGGGCAGGGTAGGGGTTAAGGTTGTCATAGTTAGCGGTAGCATTTTTCCCATTGAAATGAATGAGTAGTCCCCATAAGGATATGATTACCCTACATGTGCGTGCGTGTGTGTGTGTGTGTGTGTGTATGTGTGTGTGTGTGTGCGTGTGTTTGTGTGTGTTGGGGAGATTGGGGTTATGTTGCTCCAGCTTCACAGAGGAAGTTTGAGAAGCACAGAATGAGTGAAGCCAATTTGGTGTCTGACCCTCGAAATATTCTCATTTACTCTGCAGCCCCCCCACCCACCTTACCTGTAAGAAGAACAGCTCAAGGTCATTTAAAATTTTGTTCTCTTTCTCTAATATCAAACCATCCACTCTCACAACCTTCAATGTCATAATTTTCTGTTTACAAATTTTATAATTGCCAGGATTTTGATTTTTGAAGTGGAATTTCAAAAGGGAGCAAATTAAACGGTGGCTAAACAAGACTTTGTGAATATAATTGCAGTACAAACCCCCCCCCCCCCCCACATATTTGTAGTCACTGCTATAACCTCTGCCGCTCTTAAACCAAAAGTGCACCTTCAGTAACACTGAACGTTTCTGGTTTGTCAGCACAGACAGAGCAGCTCCAAGGCAAGAGAGGCTTCTTCTGCACCAGCCACAGTGCCCAGTGCAGGAGGGGGGGTCCCCAGGCCTCACTCACCCACGCAGTTGTCGCAGATGCTGCAGTGCGAGGCTCGGGGAGGCCGGAAGATCTTGCAGGTGTAGCAGTACTTCAGCTTGACTATCTGGCTGTTGATCTGGACATTTCTGATGCGTGGGGGAGGGCGTTGTCCCGCCGGGACACTGCCATTGGCTGCTTCTGGAAGGGCAGGACACAGGAGGGGGCACCTTTAGTCTGAGGCAGTGCTGCCACACTGCACCACATCCCAGATAAAAGGCTGTGCCGTGAAAATCCACAGCAGTGCTGGGTTTGTACTGAGCAAAACCAGGACACAGGACCACGATAGGGAACGAGTAAAAATATCCTGCCTCAGAACACAGTGCCTGCATCTAAGGTTGTAAAAACTCATATCGATTAGACGTTTTCGTGCTCTGAAGGCCTGCCATGTTTATACTTGCACTGAAAGACAGATTTGTGTTGAGAGACTGGCTGTTGTTATAAATTAACTGAAAGACTGGGCACCCCTGGCCGTTACTATAGTAATGTAGAAAGAAAGAAAGAAAACAACGTCCTGCTGGTTTAAAAGCACAGGGCACAACTGGCAAACACCATGAAATATTGTGCACAACACCTTCAAAGTTAATGAGCCAATCAGCACAAGTGTGAACTTTCTGTCATACCAAAGCAAGCGTCAGCATGAAGGTGCCCGGTCTGGCGTGGATGTCTCAGAGAGCACTGCAGAATACCAATACGCCAGGAAGATACCCCATGACATTAGACCCCCCCCTCGATAGCATCACTGACAATCAGCCGTCAAATGGACACACACTTCAGGAACATCGTCACCAAACCGAGTTAGGTATCAACCATATGAGGTCACTGCAGTCCCCTATTTGCCCTATCAGATCACACTGATGTAAAAATAAAATCGGAATTATCTGAATTCTGTGAAAGTCTTTCTTTCATACATGTCTGTATAAACCATTAAACCTCAAATGAACAAACCAAGAGGTCCATAATGGCAACTAAGACCTAGTACTCTTATTCAAAGAACCGTTTGTTCATTCTTATTTCCCGCAGAAAGATAAATATGCGTGAAAGCACTGAGATCTTAAGTGGCATTAATCTTGTTTAGCTAGTCGACGAAGAGAAAGGGGACTGCAGAGTGGAAACCACCCCCTGACACAAATAACCCCCCTGAAATTATTTCTGGTGGATTACAGAAACATTGCCTGAGACACGGTCAGAGGACGTGTACTGCCATCCGCCTGCTGCCAAGCTCATTATGGCCGTTTCACTAGATGCCCAAGGTCAGAGTAAAGGTGCGCGTTGTAGCTGCCGCTCGCTGGGGGAGGTGAGGGCTGGGCAGGAGATGGACATCTTGCGGCCTTCCCCCTGCGCGTCTGATTCTGCTCCTCGGCTGACGCTCGTGGAGGGAGATTGCTGTGGTTTCATGCCTCTGGTCCTCTTACACAGGGCTGGCAAACCGCCCGTCTGATAAACATGACCATACTGTTTCCTTAACTAAGTGAAGGCTATAAAGGAATTCATAAAAACAATTAAAATAACAAATGTTTTTGGTGGGTCGTTTTTTTCAGTAGATCAAGTTTTAAAACAAACTGTTTCTGCCATACTTGTCATTTTCTCCCACTGATTTTTAAAATTAATATATAAAAATAAGTTATTTCCGTCTGCTCTGTATTCCTGAATCCTTTCTCAAATGTCTTGGGAAATCTCGGTTTAGAATCCCATTATATAATAATACACCTAGACTGACTTGGCATAGTGCAACATCAACCAGAAAGCAAGCTGCTTCTCAAATGCAACCAGCTAAAAATAACATGGATGTGGGATCAGGTTGGAGCTTGTTCATGAACACCAGGAAGGATCCATCGCCACGGAAGCAGAGACACTGGTCTACTTGAAGGATCTATGCGTCTAAATTTTCATCTCACAAGGGATTAATCTTCAGCGGGGGGGCGGTACAGTGACGCTGGGGCTCAGTGTCTTTGGAAGCAGCCTGGAGAACTCACCGATCTCCATCTCGATGAAGGTAGCCTCCTCTGGCAGAGCCCGCGGAAGCACGCCGGGGTCACTGAAGCTGGTCCGCAGCAGCATGGCCACCACGAAGAGGAAGAGCACGGCCGCAAACATGGGGACAGCAGGAGACAGGTGGACGGCCAGGTACGGGCACCTGTGAGGGTCAAAAAGCACCATAAGAAAGTCACACACAAAAGTGTATCTATAGTCATTGAAAACTGATCATGGCTGTGAGCTGTAATATTCATCCAGTCCATCCGAATTTTGCAATCTAAAAAAAAAATACAGAAAAGCGAGCTAGACTAAATACTGGCATCACAAATAGCAATATTTACTCAAATCCAACTAATCTACTTTTTAATTTATGTGTTGTCTTGGATGTCTTGCTTACTTAATACGTGCCACTGAGCTATGTTCAAGCATACTTAACATACTGCAGTTCGGTACCAAATACAATTTCCAGTGGCCTTGGTTGTGTGGCAGCGATGTGTATTTTTCTAAGTGTGAAAGGAAGCTTCCTGATGTATGTGCTGTGGTGTGTTTCAGACGCTCACATTCGACCTACAAGGAGCAGAAACCGAAGCGCCACTGTTTAAAGTCATGAAAGCTGCTTGGAGAAAAGACGAGTGACTGCCAAGCGCTGTCACTGGCTGCCAAGCGCTGTCACTGGCTGCCAAGCGCTGTGACCAGCCGTTCCGGCTTGCCGAATAAATAGCACAGGGCGGCGTTGTTTACTGGGGTAACGGGATCTAGACCTGGGGAAGAGAGGTCGCTCCAAGAGAGAGGAGTGCAGACACCATCTTCAAATCCAAGATCTTAAAATGATGCATTTTTATACCAAGAAGATAATAAGACAATATACATGTCATATCTTTATTTAGTGTACGGTTTTATCCCAAAATCCGCACAACTGAAAACAGACTGAGACTGTCCCTGGGATCCGACACAGCGACTGTCCCTGGAGGCTAAGGGCCACGCTCACGGGCCCAACGGCGACATCAGTGCCAACCCTGGGATCCGACACACCGACTGTCCCTGGAGGCTAAGGGCCGCGCTCACGGGCCCAACGGCGACATCAGAGCCAACCCTGGGATCCGACACAGCGACTGTCCCTGGAGGCTAAGGGCCACGCTCACGGGCCCAACGGCGACATCAGTGCCAACCCTGGGATCCGACACAGCGACTGTCCCTGGAGGCTAAGGGCCGCGCTCACGGGCCCAACGGCGACATCAGTGCCAACCCTGGGATCCGACACACCGACTGTCCCTGGAGGCTAAGGGCCACGCTCACGGGCCCAACGGCGACATCAGTGCCAACCCTGGGATCCGACACACCGACTGTCCCTGGAGGCTAAGGGCCACGCTCACGCGCCCAAAGGCGACATCAGAGCCAACCCTGGGATCCGACACAGCGACTGTCCCTGGAGGCTAAGGGCCACGCTCACGGGCCCAACGGCGACATCAGTGCCAACCCTGGGATCCGACACACCGACTGTCCCTGGAGGCTAAGGGCCACGCTCACGCGCCCAAAGGCGACATCAGAGCCAACCCTGGGATCCGACACAGCGACTGTCCCTGGAGGCTAAGGGCCACGCTCACGGGCCCAACGGCGACATCAGTGCCAACAGCGACTGTCCCATCACAGGCACGGCCTCTGAACCCGCTGAGCTGCACAGCGGCCCTGTATACCACGCCATAGAGGGCTGACTCACATACAGATATATATAGACCTGCGCATCCTGCCAGCTTATAGTGCATGCTCAGTATCCATCCTCATCGGACATGGGATAAAATAAACTCCATTTACCCTTTTATTAAAAAGAAATTAATAAAATGTATTCATTATGCCAATCAATAACAACAACAATAATGACAACAACAATAATAATAATAATAATAATAATAATAATAATAACTAGAAACTGCAGGCAGTTACTGAAGGGTCCAAAGGGTATGACAAGTAGGACAGGTAGGACAGGTAGGACAACAGATGGTTTGAGTAGAAGGTAGAAATCAGGATGGAGATTGTTGAGTGTCCGTCTAACAGGTCAGGAAATGTAGGACAGAATGTAGGACCCTGTGGTGTAGTGCCTGAACCTGACTGAATGTAATGTTTTGGTGAGATAGTCTGAGTAGTAGGTAGAAATCAGGATATAGACTAGTTAGTATCGGTCTAACAGGTCAGCAAATGCAGGACAGAATGTAGAACCCTGTGGTGGAGTGCCTTAGCCTGACTTAATACATGTTTTGGGTCAGATGGCCTGACTAGTTGGTAGATTTAGGGACCTTCATACCTGGTCTGGTAAGTGTAGATATTACATAGTTGCTTTTTTATACTGCCTGTGTAAACATAGGCTGTGTTGCATATTCTTAACAAAGTGCTGAGTTGCGGGAGTGTGACATGTAACAGCAGTAATATCATGCTGTATGCTATTCTAGGATGTATATTTAGACAGGAGAAAGGCTAAAAGTATTGAAGGCATTATTGAAATGGAGCGCTGACTCCACCTGCTGGCCAATTTATTATAAAATTGTAATTGCTGTAGTGTACACAGCCTGAAGAAAGATTAAAGTTTGAAAGATTTGTAAAAGTCAAATGGCAGGAGAATATAAGCAGATTAAAAATATGGACTTAGATGAAGGTTAAGGTGATTAATATTTTAATTTTTAAATAAACAATAAGCAGATTTCAGCTGCATTAACCAAGGTTGGTCTTAGACATATTATGACAGTGGCTGTAGTGCCCCCGTTTGACTGATTGCCACCAAACTTGGAAGGTCTTTTGCAGCTTGGCTGAGGCAGTCTAGTAACACAGCCGTGCATCAAATTTTGTGAGGATTGGATGAAGCATGCCAGAGATATAGCTATTTGAATGAAATAGGCATGGAAACAGTGTGGCCAGCAGGTGGAGTCAGCGCTCCATTTTAGAAATTGTATTCAATACTTTCAGGCCTTCTTATGTGTAAATTAAGTCTGATAATGTTCTATGAGGCAAATTGGTGAAAAATGAAAGTGAATAAAAAATATGGACTCAGGTGAAGGGAAAGGTAACAATTCTTTCAAGGTTTTATGAGAAATAAGGACATTTCAGCTGAATTTGCTAAGGTGGGTCTTAGACATATATGGACAGTGGCTGTAGCGCCCCTGTTTGACCGATTGGCACCAATATTGGAGGGTCTGTCTGAGGTCCCTTACTACATTAGGCCGTCAAATTTGATGAGGATTGGCTGAAGCACGGCTGAGATTCAGATGGTTGATTGAAATGAGCATGGATATGGTGCAGGTTTGTTGTAGCTGGTGGCCATAGCATACAGGTCAAGATATTTTTATGAATTATCCATAAGGGCAATGTCCTGATTGATGTACTACCAGAATGACCTACTTGGGCTGGATATTGTAGAAGTTACAGTAATATGTTATTTATTAAGTTATTAAACATCACAAGGGAATGAAAATGACTATCATTGGGCATTGCATATGTCTTGATTTGGCATGACTCACAGAACTGGCAGTACAAAATATTTTAACCAGTAATATGTCACTAGAACAGAAATGAGATAAATGTAAGTTGAACTGATTTTCAAGGTTTATACAGACATGTTATATTGTTGTAGCGCCCCCGTTTGACCGATCGGCACCAAATTTGGAGGGCCCTTCCGGACTACTATTCTACAGGATATATTAAAGTTTGGTGATGATTGGCTGAGGCAGGCCTGAGATATAGCTGTCTGATTGAATTGGGCATGGCACCTGTATGGTTTGTGTGTGGCTGGTGACTATACCTCATGGAAAGTTTATGATTTTTTTATGAATTATTTATTATGACTGTCTCCTGATTTAAATGATACCAGATTTGTGTAGGTTTGGTGAAAATCCTAGGAGGTTAACGAAATGTCTTGTTTTCAGACCAATATGAATTATGCAAAAACGCAAAGATGCAGAAGCAAGTTCTACATGTTGTTTGATTTGGCATGTCGTACTTAATTGACCGGGCAACAATTAGACTGCCATAACAGGATGGAGATTTAGCGTAGCTCTAATGTGACAGGAGATGTAGGGCAAACCGTAGAGGAGGATACTAAAAAGTCAGACAGAACTACAGGTCAGCAGATGTCAGACAGAACAGAACTTGTTTAGGTCAGATGGTTTGAGTAGAAGGTAGAAATCATGATGTAGATTGTTGAGTGTCGGTCTAACAGGTCAGGAAATGTAGGACAGAATGTAGAACCCTGTGGTGTAGTGCCTGAACCTGACTGAATGCATTGTTTTGGTCAGATGGTCTCAGTAGTAGGTAGAAATCAGGATATAGATTAGTTAGTATCGGTCTAACAGGTCAGCAAATGTAGGACAGAATGTAGAACCCTGTGGTGGAGTGCCTTAGCCTGACTGAATGCATGGTTTGGGTCAGATGGCCTGACTAGTTGGTAGATTTAGGGACCTTCATACCTGGTCTGGTAAGTCTAGATATTACAGAGTTTTCTTTTTTATACTGCCTGTGTAAACATAGGCTGTGTTGCATATTCTTAACAAAGTGCTGAGTTGCGTATTGTGACATGTAACAGCAGTAATATCATGCTGTATCATATTCTAGGTTATACATTTAGACAGGAGAAAGGCTAAAAGTATTGAAGGCATTATTGAAATGGAGCGCTGACTCCACCTGCTGGCCAATTTATTATAAAATTGTAATTGCTGCAGTGTACACAGCCTGAAGAAAGATTGAAGTTTGAAAGATTTGTAAAAGTCAAATGGCAGGAAAATATAAGCAGATTAAAAATATGGACTTAGATGAAGGGAAAGGTGATTAATTTTTTAATTTTTAAATAAACGATAAGCAGATTTCAGCTGCATTAACCAAGGTTGGTCTTAGACATATTAGGACAGTGGCTGTAGTGCCCCCGTTTGACCGATTGCCACCAAACTTGGAAGGTCTTTCTGAAGTCTAGTAACACAGATGTGCGTCAAATTTTGTGAGGATTGGATGAAGCATGCCAGAGATATAGCTATTTTAATGAAATGGGCATGGAAACAGTGTGGCCAGCAGGTGGAGTCAGCGCTCCATTTTAGAAATTGTATTCAATACTTTCAGGCCTTCTTATGTGTAAATTAAGTCTGATAATGTTCTATGAGGCAAATCGGTGAAAAATGAAAGTGAATAAGAAATATGGACTCAGGTGAAGGGAAAGGTAACAATTCTTTCAAGGTTTTATGAGAAATAAGGACATTTCAGCTGAATTTGCTAAGGTGGGTCTTAGAAATATATGGACAGTGGCTGTAGCGCCCCCATTTGACCGATTGGAACCAAAATTGGAGGGTCTGTCTGAGGTCCCTTACTACATTAGGCCGTCAAATTTGATGAGGATTGGCTGAAGCACAGCTGAGCTTTAGATGGTTGATTGAAATGAGCATGGATATGGTGCAGGTTTGTTGTAGCTGGTGGCCATAGCGTACAGGTTAAGATATTTTTATGAATTATCCATAATGGCAATGTCCTGATTGATGTACTACCAGAATGACCTACTTGGGCTGAACATTGTAGAAGTTACAGTAATATGTTATTTATTAAGTTTTTAAACATCACAAGGGAATGAAAATGACTATCATTGGGCATTGCATATGTCTTGATTTGGCATGACTCACAGAACTGGCAGTACAAAATATTTTAACCAGTAACATGTCACTAGAACAGAAATGAGATAAATGTAAGTTGAACTGATTTTCAAGGTTTATACAGACATGTTATGTTGTTGTAGCGCCCCCGTTTGACCGATCGGCACCAAATTTGGAGGGCCCTTCCGGACTACTATTCTACAGGATATATTAAAGTTTGGTGATGATTGGCTGAGGCAGGCCTGAGATATAGCTGTCTGATTGAATTGGGCATGGCACCTGTATGGTTTGTGTGTGGCTGGTGACTATACCTCATGGAAAGTTTATGATTTTTTTTATGAATTATTTATTATGACTGTCTCCTGATTTAAATGATACCAGATTTGTGTAGGTTTGGTGAAAATCCTAGGAGGTTAACGAAATGTCTTGTTTTCAGACCAATATGAATTATGCAAAAACGCAAAGATGCAGAAGCAAGTTCTACATGTTGTTTGATTTGGCATGTCGTACTGAATTGACCTGGCAAGAAATGTCGATTGTAGGCTTCACCGTTCTCGAGAAATAGGCAGAAATGCAAAAGTTGTCACTGTTGCGCCCCCATCTGGCCGAGTGAGGTGTCCTTTACAGTTTAGGCAGAGGGTCAGAGCACAAATGTATCACCCAAATTTGATTTAGATTGGTCATTGAGAAGCCTGTGAAATGCCTGCTTGATTTTGATTGGCTGATGGCGGCCACTCTTTAAGGAATAATTACTGCCATTGTAGGTGACTGACCACAGGCTGCTTCCTAGTACATATCTACCAAATTTCAGTTAGATTGGCAAAGGCAGTCAGGAGATATTGCCAGTTTTTAGTTGTAGCGCCCCCTATTGACGAAATGCGGCCCGCCTCGGACCGTGTCCCCAGAATGGTGTAGGGAGGTAGCATTTCAAATTTGGTCAAGGTAGGCCAAGGCACGGCCAAGTTATAGCCGTCAGACCAAAACGGGCCAAATTTGGACATTGTTTGGGCGTGGCTAATGGCCGTAGGATATAAAAATGTCTGAATTTTGTGGATAATTCTTGATCAGCAGAGAATTCTGATTCGTCTGACACCTCATTTGTCTGATTTGGTAGGACAAGCCAGGACTTTAAGGAAAAAGTAGGATTGGCAAATTATGCAAATTAGCAAAAAATCTAAGTAGGCGGAGCTTCATAGTCCAAATGGCAAGTTGGTAGGGCTTTGCTGTCTGTATATGTAGAACAAAGAATTTCGATTGTAGGTCTAACAGGACAGGAGATATCGACCGAAACGTGTTGGGGGGCGCTAAGGCGCCCCCATCTGGCTGGCAGGACTGGGTAGGACAACCTGAGTAGTGGGTAGGAATTGACATCATCTGACCAAGTTTGGTTGGTCTAGCTCTTACAGTTTAGGCTGTACATTCAGTTTTAGGGCAGAAAAATAATAATAATAATAATAACTAGAAACTGCAAGCAGTTACGAAAGGGTCCAAAGAGCAGGACAATCGGACTGGTCGGACAGTAGAGGAATAACGGCAGAGAACCGGCAGCCAGGGTAGTAGAAAGTGAGACAGAATTAGACTGCCATAACAGGATAGGAGATGTAGGACAGAGCAGGACGGTCTCAGTAGTAGGCAGACATTATGATGGAGATGCATTTAGTGCAGGTGTAACAGGCCAGTCAACATCAGAGAGTACACTGTGCACATCAGGATACCTAGCTGACATACCAAAATACTAAGCTGGGTTCGATCCGGCGATCCTCTGATTACAGGAACACAGGATTAGCACACTGAGCCACCCGCTGCTGTGGTTAGAACTGGTCAGATCGGTAGACACCTTCCTACCTGATCTGGTAACTCGTTTTAGCTAAATGAGCCTAGGTTGGTCTTAGATGTATATAGACAGTGGCGTAGCGCTCCCGATTGACCGATTGACACGAAATTTGCAAGGTATCTCTGTGGTACAGTCCTACATCAGTGAGCCATATTTTGTAATGATTCACTGAAGCAGCCCTGAGATATAGCTGTCTGATTGAAATGGGCGAGGCACCAGTACCGTCAGGGTGTGGCTGGTGGCTGTATCTTACCGAAAGTTTAAGTTTTTTCTCTAAATCTTTAAAAGGACTGTCTCCTGGTTTGAATGACATCAGATTTATGGATGTTGGGCGAAAATCGGAGGAGGTTAACAAAATAACCTGTTTTCTAACAACTATAAATCATGCAAAAAGGCAAAGATGGAGAACCAAGTTCTATATGCAGTTGAAATTCGTCATGACATAGTGAACTGGACTGGCAATAAATTTCAACTGTTGGCTTGACAGGTCTGTAGATATAGGCATAAATGCAAATCGTGGTGCTGTAGTGCCCCCATCTGACTGACTGGGACGGGTCAGTGAGACTGAGTAGTGGGTAGGAATAGCAATCTTGTTGCCAAATTTGGTCAGTCTAGGTCTTACGGTTTATGCTGGGCTTTAAGTTTTAGGGAAGAAAAATAATTGTTCAACGCTCTGTAGTAGTGCCTGAGCAGGTCTTAATTAACAATAATATAAGCTTCATTGACCTGCGTGGGGAAAACGCCTTCACGTCTCCCCAGCTCACTTCACGGAGGGTATGCTGTGCACATCAGGCTGCCTAGCTTGAGCACCCACCGAAGCTGGGTTCGAACCTGCGACCCTCTGATTACAAGCATACAAGTTTAGCCCACTGAGCCACCCGCTGCTGTTGGTAAAACGGGAGAGATCGCTGGACACCTTCCTACCTGATCTGGAAACTCATTTTACCTCAATGAGCCTAGGTGGGTCTTAGATGTATATGGACAGTGGCGTAGCGCTCCTGATTGACCGATTGACATGAAATTTGTATGGTCTCTCTGTGGTACAGTCCTACATCAGTGAGCCAAATGTTGTAATGATTGGCTGAAGCATCCCTGAGATATAGCTGTCTGATTGAAATAGGCAAGACATCAGTACAGTCAGGGTGTGGCTGGTGGCTTTATCTTACCGAAAGTTTAAGTTTTTTCTGTAAATCTTTAAAAGGACTGTCTTCTGATTTGAATGACACCAGATTTAAGGATGTTAAGCAAAAATCCTAGGAGGTTAACAAAAAACCTGTTTTCAAAACATCTGCAAATCATGCAAGAAGGCAAAGATGTAGAACCAAGATCTATATGCAGTTTGATTCGTCAGGACATAGTGAATTGGACTGGCAATAAATTTCAACTGTAGGCTTGACAGGTCTGGAGATATAGGCATAAATGCAAATCGGGGTGCTGTAGTGCCCCCATCTGACTGACTGGGATGGGTCAGTGGGACTGAGTAGTGGGTAGGAATAGGAATCTTGTTGCCAAATTTGGTCAGTCTAGGACTTACGGTTTAGGCTGGGCATTCAGTTTTAGGGAAGAAAAATAATTATTGTTCAACCATCTGGAGTAGTGCCTGAGCAGGTCTTAATTAACAATAATATAAGCTTCATTGACCTGCGTGGGTAAAACGCCTTCATGTCTCGCTAGCTCACTTCACGGAGGGTATGCTGTGCACATCGGGCTGCCTAGCTCGAGTACCCACCGAAGCTGGGTTCGAACCTGCGACCCTCTGATTACAAGCATACAAGTTTAGCCCACTGAGCCACCCATTGCTGTGGTTAAAACGGGTGAGATCGGTAGACACCTTCCTACCTGATCTGGTTACTCATTTTAGCTCAATGAGCCTAGGTGGGTCTTAGACACATATAGACAGTGGAAGTAGCACACCCATTTCACCGATCGACATGAAATTTGCAGGGTATCTCTGTGGTACAGCCCTTTATTAATGAGAGATATTTGGTAATGATTGGCTGAAGCATCCCTAAGATATAGCTGTCTGATCGAAATGGGAAAGGCTGCAGTACAGTCAGGGTGTGCCTGGTGGCCGTAACTTAACGAAAGTTTATGTTTTTTCCCTTAGTCTTTAAAAGGACTCTCTTGATTTAAATGACAACAGACTTATGTAGGTGTGGTGAAAATCTTAGGAGGTGAACGAAATTACCTGTTTTCAGAGAAATATAAATCATGTAAAAACACAAAGATGGAGAACCAAGTTATATATATTACTGGATTTGGCACAACAAAGTGAATTGAACTTGAAATAAAATTTAAGTGTAGGACAAGTAGGACAAGAGATATCGACCAAAACGTGTTGTGGGGCGCAATGGCGCCCCCCTCTGACTAATTGCGATGAGTCGGAGGGGCTGAGTAGTGGGTAGCAATAGGCATCTTACTGCCAAATTTGGTCAGCCTAGGACTTATGGTTTAGGCTGGGCATTAAGTTTTAGGGAAGAAAAAAATTTATAATCGAACCCTTTTGGAGGAGTGCCTGAGCCTGTCTGAATGGCTGGTTAAATAAAAATTTTATTTTATTTTTTTTCCCTCATGTGGAAAACACCTTTACGTCTCCGCAGCTTGCTTTACGGAGTGCATGCTGCGCAGATCAGGCTGCCTAGCTCAAGTACCCACCGAAGCTGGGTTCGAACCGGCGACCCTCTGATTACAAGCACGCAAGTTTAGCCCACTGAGCCACCCGCTGCTGTTGGTAAAATGGGTGAGGATCGCTGGACACCTTCCTACCTGACCTGGTAACTCATTTTAGCTGAATTAGCCTAGGTTGGTCTTAGACATATATAACCAGTGGCTGTAGCGCTCCCGTTTGACCGATCGACACGAAATTTGGAGGTTCTGTCTGGGTTACAGCCCTACATTAGTGAGATAAATTTGGTAATGATTGGCTGAAGCATGCCTGAGGTATAGCTGTCTGATTGAAATGGACATGGCACCAGTATGGTCATGGTTTGGCTATTGAACGTACCTTACTGAAAGTTTAAGATTTTTTGCCAAAATCTTTAAAAGGACTGTCTTCTGATTTGAATGACACCAGATTTATGTAGGTGTAGCAAAAATCAAAGTAGGTTAATGAAAAAGCCTGTTTTCAGACAAATATAAATCATGCAAATACATAACAATGTATAACCAAGTTACATATGTGGATGGGTTTGGCATGACATATTGAATTGGACGGGCCATCAATTTCAACTGTAGGCTTGATAGTTCTGTAGAAATAGGCAGAAATGCAAATAGGGCCACTGTAGCGCCCCCATCTGGCCGAGTCAGTTGTCCTTTACAGGGTTTGCAGATGGTCAGAGGATGAATGAACCAGCCAAATTTTGGTTTGATTGGTCATCGTTAAGCCTGTCAAATGGCTGCTTCATATTGATTGGCTAATGGCGGCCAATCTTTTATGATTTATGACTGGCATTGTACGTTTCTGTGCTCAGGCTGGGTCCTAGTATAAGTCTGCCAAATTTCAGTTGGATTGGCCAAGGCAGTCAGGAGATATGAGAATTTGGTATTTGTAGCGCCCCCTATTGACGAATTGAGGCCCGCTTTGGAGAGTGTCCCCACAATATAGTATAGAGGTAGGAATTAAAATTTGGTCAAGGTAGGCCAAGGCACGGCCAAGTTATGGCAGTCAGACCAAAATGAGCCAAATTTTGATATTGTTTGGGCGTGGCTAATGGCCGTATGATATAAAAATGTCTGAATTTTGTGGATGATTCTTGATCAGCTGAGATTTCTGATTCGTCTGACACCTCATTTGTCTGATTTGGTAGGACAAGCCAGGACTTTAAGGAAAAAGTATGATTTGCAAATTATGCAAATTAGCAAAAAATCTAAGTAGGCGGAGCTTCATGGTCCCATTGACTTTTTGGTAGGGCATGGCTGTCTGCATCAGGAGAAAAAAGAATTTCGATGGTAGGACAAACAGGACAGGAGATATCATCCAAAACGTGTTGGGGGGTGCTACGGCGCCCCCCTCTGGCTGAGTCGGACGGGTCGGATAACCTGAGTAGTGGGTAGGAATTGCAATCATCCTACCAAGTTTGGTCAGCCTAGGACTTACGGTTTAGGCTGGGCATTGAGTTTTAGGGCAGAAAAATAATAATAATAATCCTAAGAAAAACAATAATGGTCCATAAGGACTTCGTCCTTTGGACCCTTAATAATAACTAGAAACTGCAAGCAGTTACGAAAGGGTCCAAAGCGGAGGACAATCGGACTGGTAGGACAGTAGAGGAATAACAGCAGAGAACCGGTGGCCAGGGTAGTAGAAAGTCAGACAGAATTAGACTGCCATAACAGGATAGGCGATGTAGGACAGAGCTGGACGGTCTCAGTAGTTGGCAGACATTAGGATGTAGATGCTTTTTGTGCAGGTGTAACAGGCCAGTCAACATCAGAGAGTACACTGTGCACATCAGGATACCTGATTGGAAGGTCTCTCTGCGGTACAGCCTTTCATCCGAGATAGATATTTGGAAATGATTGGCTGAAGAGTGCATGATATATAGCTGTCTGATTGAAATGGACGTGGCACCAGTAGAGTCAGGGTGTGGCTGGTGGCCATACCTTACCAAAAGTTTCATTTTTTTCTCTAAATCTTTAAAAGGACTATCTTCTGATTTGAAGGACAACAGATGTAAGTAGGTTTGTTGAAAATCAAAGGAGGTTAACAAGAAAAGCTGTTTTCAGACAAATATAATTTATGTAAAAACAGAAAGAGGGAGAACCAAGTTATATATGTTGTTAGATTAGTCATGACATAGTTAATTGTAGTCGCAATAAATTTCAACTGTAGGCTTGACAGTTCTGTAGATATAGGCATAAATGCAAATCGGGGTGCTGTAGCGCCCCCATCTGACTGACTGTGATGGGTCAATGGGACTGAGTAGTGGGTAGGAATAGGAATCTTGTTGCCAAATTTGGTCAGCCTAGGACTTACTGGTTAGGCTGGGCATTAAGTTTTAGGGAAGAAAAATAATTATTGTTTAACCATCTGAAGTAGTGCCTTAGCACGTCTAAATTAACAATAATATAAGCTTCACTGATCCTCGTGAGGAAAACGCCTTCATGTCTCCCCAGCTCACTTCACGGAGGATATGCTGTGCACATCGGGCTGCCTAGCTCGAGTACCTACCAAAGCTGGGTTCGAACCTGTGACCCTCTGATTACAAGCATACAAGTTTAGCCCACTGAGCCACCCGCTGCTGTGAGTAAAATGGGTGGGATCAGTAGACACCTTCCTACCTGATCTGGAAACTGATTTTACCTCAATGAGCCTAGGTGGGTCTTAGATGTATATAGACAGTGGCGTAGCGCTCCTGATTGACCGATTGACACGAAATTTGGACGGTCTCTCTGTGGTACAGTCCTACATCAGTGAGCCAACTGTTGTAATGATTGGCTGAAGCATCCCTAAGATATAGCTGTCTGATTGAAATGGGCAAGTCACCAGTAGAGTCAGGGTGTGGCTGGTGGCTGTATCTTACGGAAAGTTTAAGATTTTTCTGTAAATCTTTAAAAGGACTGTCTCCTGATTTGAATGACACCAGATTTATGGATGTTAGTCGAAAATCCTAGGAGGTTAACAAAAAAAACCTGTTTTCAAAACATCTGTAAATCATGCAAGAAGGCAAAGATGTAGAACCAAGATCTATATGCAGTTTGATTCGTCAGGACATAGTGAATTGGACTGGCAATAAATTTCAACTGTAGGCTTGACAGGTCTGGAGATATAGGCAGAAATGCAAATCGGGGTGCTGTAGCGCCCCCATCTGACTGACTGGGACGGGTCAGTGGGACTGAGTAGTGGGTAGGAATAGGAATCTTGTTGCCAAATTTGGTCAGTCTAGGACTTACGGTTTAGGCTGGGCATTCAGTTTTAGGGAAGAAAAATAATTATTGTTCAACCCTCTGGAGTAGTGCCTGAGCACGTCTAAATTAACAATAATATAAGCTTCATTGATCATCGTGGGGAAAACGCCTTCACGTCTCCCAAGCTCACTTCACGGAGGGTATGCTGTGCACATCGGGCTGCCTAGCTCGAGGACCCACCTAAGCTGGGTTCGAACCTGCGACCCTCTGATTACAAGCATACAAGTTTAGCCCACTGAGCCACCCGTTGCTGTGGTTAAAATGGGTGAGATCGGTAGACACCTTCCTACCTGATCTGGAAACTCATTGTACCTCAATGAGCCTAGGTGGGTCTTAGATGTATATAGACAGTGGCGTAGCGCTCCTGATTGACCGATTGACACGAAGTTTGGAGGGTCTCTCTGTGGTACAGTCCTACATCAGTGAGCCAAATTTTGTAATGATTGGCTGAAGCATCCCTGAGATATAGCTGGCTGATTGAAATTGGCAAGACATCAGTACAGTCAGGGTGTGGCTGGTGGCTGTAAATTGCCGAAAGTTTAAGTTTTTTCTGTAAATCATTAAAAGTACTGTCTCCTGATTTAAAAGACATCAGATTTATGTATGTTGGGCGAAAATCCTAGGAGGTTAACAAAAAAACCTGTTTTAAAAACAACTATAAATCATTCAAGAAGGCAAAGATGGAGAACCAAGTTCTTTATGCATTTCGATTCGTCATGACATAGTGAATTGGACTGGCAATAAATATCAACTGTAGGCTTGACAGGTCTGGAGATATAGGCAGAAATGCAAATCGGGGTGCTGTAGCGCCCCCATCTGACTGACTGGGACGGGTCAGTGGGCCTGAGTAGTGGGTAGGAATAGGAATCTTGTTGCCAAATTTGGTCAGTCTAGGACTTACGGTTTACGCTGGGCATTCAGTTGTAGGGAAGAAAAATAATTATTGTTCAACCCTCTGAAGTAGTGCCTGAGCACGTCTAAATTAACAATAATAGAAGCTTCATTGATCCTCGTGGGGAAAACGCCTTCACGTCTCCCCAGCTCACTTCACGGAGGGTATGCTGTGCACATCAGGCTGCCTAGCTCGAGTACCCACCGAAGCTGGGTTCGAACCTGCGACCCTCTGATTACAAGCATACAAGTTTAGCCCACTGAGCCACCCGTTGCTGTTGTTAAAACAGGTGAGATCGGTAGACAACTTCCTACCTGATCTTGTTACTCATTTTAGCTCTATGAGCATAGGTGAGTCTTAGACACATATAGATAGTGAAAGTAGCACACCCATTTGACCGATCGACACGAAATTTGCAGGGTATCTCTGCGGTACAGCCCTTTATTAATGAGAGATATTTGGTAATGATTGGCTGAAGCATCCCTAAGATATAGCTGTCTGATCGAAATGGGAAAGGCAGCAGTCCAGTCAGGGTGTGCCTGGTGGCTGTACCTTACCGAAAGTTTATGTTTTTTCCCTAAGTCTTTAAAAGGACTGTCTCTTGATTTAAATGACAACAGACTTATGTAGGTGTGGTGAAAATCCCAGGAGGTGAATGAAATGACCTGTTTTCAGAGAAATATAAATCATGTAAAAACGCAAAGATGGAGAACCAAGTTCTATATGCAGTTGGATTCTTCGGGACATAGTGAATTGGACTGGCAATAAAATTTAAGTGTAGGCTTGGCAGTTCTGGAGAAATAGGCAGAAATGCAGATGCGGGTGCTGTCACGCCCCCATCTGGCCTAATGAGATGTCCTATACAGGGTGGGCTAAGGGTCAGAGGACAAATGTACCAGTTAAATTTGATTTGGATTGGTCATCATTAAGCCAGTCAAATTCCTGCTTGATTTTGATTGGCCGATGGCGGCCACTGTTTCAGGACTCATGACTACCATTGTAAGTGACTGACCTCAGGCTGCGTCCTAGTACATACCTTCCAAATTTCAGTTGGATTGGCCAAGGCAGTCAGGAGATATTGGCAGTTTTTAGTTGTAGCGCCCCCTATGGATGAAATGCGGCCCGCCTTGGACAGTTTCCCCAGAATGCTGTACGGAGCTGGCATTTCAAATTTGGTCAATGTAGACCAAGGCACGGCCAAGTTATAGCCATCAGACCAAAACGGGACAAATTTGGACATTGTTTCGGCGTGGCTAATGGCCGTACAATACAAAAATGTCTCAATTTTTTTAGAAATTCTTGATGAGCTCAGAGTTCTGATTCGTTTGACACCTCATTTGTCTGATTTGGTAGGAGAAGCTATGACTTTAAGAGATAAAAAGTATTTGCAAAATATGCAAATTAGCAAAAAATCTAAGTAGGCGGAGCTTAATGGTCCCATTGACTTTTTGGTAGGGCATGGCCGTCTGTATCAGCAGAAAAAACAATTTCGGTTGTAGGACAAACAGGACAGGAGATATCGACCGAAACATATTGGGGGGCGCTACGGCGCCCCCCATTGGCTGAGTCGGACGGGTCAGACAACCTGAGTAGTGGGTAGGAATTCCAATCATCCTACCAAATTTGGTCGGCCTAGGACTTACGGTTTAGGCTGGGCATTTAGTTTTAGGGAAGAAAAATAATAATAACTAGAAACTGCAGGCAGTTACGAAAGGGTCCAAAGCGCAGGACGATCGGACTGGTCGGACAGTAGAGGAATAACGGCAGTGAACCGGCGGCCAGGGTAGTAGAAAGTCAGACAGAATTAGACTGCCATAACAGGATAGGAGATGTAGGACAGAGCTGGACGGTCTCAGTAGTTGGCAGACATTAGGATGGAGATGCTTTTAGTGCAGGTGTAACAGGCCAGTCAACATCAGAGAGTACACTGTGCACATCAGGATACCTAGCTGAAATACAAAAATACTAAGCTGGGTTCGAACCGGCGATCCTCTGATTACAGGCACACAGGATTAGCACACTGAGCCACCCGCTGCTGTGGGTAAGACGACTGAGATCAGTAGACACCTTCTGGTAACTCGTTTTAGCTCAATGAGCCTAGGTGGGTCTTAGATGTATATAGACAGTGGCGTAGCGCTCCCGATTGACCGATCGACACGAAATTTGGAGGTTATCTCTGGGGTACAGTCCTACATCAGTGAGCCAATTGTTGTAATGATTGGCTGAAGCATCCCTGAGATATAGCTGTCTGATTGAAATGGGCAAGACATCAGTACAGTCAGGGTGTGGCTGGAGGCTGTATCTTACCGAAAGTTTAAGTTTTTTCTGTAAATCTTTAAAAGGACTGTCTCCTGATTTGAATGACACCCGATTTATGGATGTTAGGTGAATATCCTAGGAGGTTAACAAAAAACCTGTTTTCAAAACATCTATAAATCATGCAAGAAGGCAAAGATGTAAAACCAAGATCTATATGCAGGTTGATTCATCAGGACATAGTGAATTGGCCTGGCAATAAATTTCAACTGTAGGCTTGACAGGTCTGGAGA
Organism: Paramormyrops kingsleyae; assembly: GCF_048594095.1. Lineage (NCBI taxonomy): Eukaryota > Metazoa > Chordata > Actinopteri > Osteoglossiformes > Mormyridae > Paramormyrops > Paramormyrops kingsleyae. Next base: position 28,785,149 of record NC_132814.1, on the reverse strand, counting down.
TATAGGCAGAAATGCAAATCGGGGTGCTGTAGCGCCCCCATCTGACTGACTGGGATGGGTCAGTGGGACTGAGTAGTGGGTAGGAATAGCAATATTGTTGCCAAATTTGGTCAGTCTAGGACTTACGGTTTAGGCTGGGCATTCAGTTTTAGGGAAGAAAAATAATTATTGTTTAACCGTCTGAAGTAGTGCCTGAGCACGTCTAAATTAACAATAATATAAGCTTCATTCATCATCGTGGGGAAAACGCCTTCACGTCTCCCCAGCTCACTTCATGGAGGGTATGCTGTGCACATCGGGCTGCCTAGCTCGAGTACCCGCCGAAGCTGGGTTCGAACCTGCGACCCTCTGATTACAAGCATACAAGTTTAGCCCACTGAGCCACCCGTTGCTGTGGTTAAAGCAAGTGAGATCGGTAGACACCTTCCTACCTGATCTGGTAACTCATTTGAGCTGAATTGGCCTAGGTTGGTCTTAGTAATATATAAACAGTGGCCGTAGCCACTGTTTACACGGTAGGCTGAGGGTCAGAGGACAAATGTACCAGCTAAATTTGATTTGGATTGGTCATCATTAAGCAAGTCAAATTGCTGCTTGATTTTGATTGGCCAATGGCGGCCACTGTTTCAGGACTCATGACTGTCATTGTAGGTGACTGACCTCAGGCTGGGACCTAGTACATATCTGCCAAATTCCAGTTGGATTGGCCAAGGCAGTCAGGAGATATTGGCAGTTTTTAGTCATAGCGCCCCCTATGGACGAAATGCGGCCCCCCTTGGACCGTGTCCCCAGAATGATGTCCGGAGGTAGAATTTCAAATTTGGTCGATGTAGGTCAAGGCAAGGGCAAGTCATAGCTGTTAGACCAAAATGGGCCAAATTTGGGAATTCTTTGGGCGTGGCTAATGGCCGTACAATACACAAAATGTCTCAATTTTTTTAGAAATTCTTGATGAGCTCACAGTTCTGATTCGTTTGACACCTCATTTGTCTGATTTGGTAGGACAAGCTAGGACTTTAAGAGATAAGTAGTATTTGCAAAATATGCAAATTAGCAAAAAATCTAAGTAGGCGGAGCTTCATGGTCCCATTGACTTTTTGGTAGGGCATGGCTGTCTGTATCAGCAGAAAAAAGAATTTTGGTTGTAGGACAAACAGGACAGGAGATATTGACTGAAACGTGTTGGGGGGCGCTACGGCGCCCCCCTCTGGCTGAGTCGGACGGGTCGGACAACCTGAGTAGTGGGTAGAAATACCAATCATCCTACCAAATTTGGTCGGCCTAGGACTTACGGTTTAGGCTGGGCATTCAGTTTTAGGGAAGAAAAATAATAAAAATAAAAAAAATAATAATAATCCTAACAAAAACAATAAGGTTCCATAGCACTACGTGCTTTGGACCCTTAATAATCCTAAGAAAAACAATAATGGTCCATAAGGACTTCGTCCTTTGGACCCTTAATAATAATAATAATAATAATATCAGGCCCACTTTAGCCATTACAGCTTTTTGAATACTTGTGTCATAAGCACAGGAATCTAATGGCAGTCCCTCTGGTTCCAGTTAACTTCAGGCCAGAAGCTCCAGTCTTTCTTCCTCTGGACGAGAGCCTCTGCTGGGTCTCTACAGCTGTCAACCTTTCAGGCAACATCTCTGCTGTATCTTCTATAGCTACAAATGTCCGGGCAGCATCTACGATTAGTAACAGCCAGTCAATCAAACATATTAGTTCTTGGCTCCTGAATATCGAGTACCAGCAAGCATGACTTCAAAATAAAATAGAACCAAACATCCATGGGCTCCTCCCCATCAGCACTCTTTCTCAGGAGAGCACATTGCTTATCCGATATCAGTCATATCAAGAAGGCACACAGTGTCTTTAAAATGGCAGCTTATTTACTATTAAGCTGGAAGAATTTAATATAAACGACAATCTACAAAAGCTGTCATTTGTGCCTGAGCTTTTACCTTCATCGTTACTGTAATGTTCATCTATAGCATGTATGAAATTTGCAAGAACTCAAATCGTCTCAAATTCTGGAATTCTGACCCCAATTAACTCCAGATGCTCCAAGGTGCCCAAATTCAATTTATACGCTTCGAACCTGCCAGCTACGCTGCGACTGTAAGTGTGTGTGATTACAACACCTCCACCAGCATCCCGTTGTCTATCGCTGTGAACTTGATGAGCTATTTCTTATGCCCTATGGCTGGAAACCTTTTAAGTTTCAGATTAAGTTTAAGATTACTGCCACTCACTGCAAATAAGTGATAGTTCAGCAAGTTCAGCATTGTACCTGATAATCTACAGTAATGAAAAACCTGAAATGCCTGGGAGCCTTTTCCATCCATCCATCCATCCATCCATCCATTTCCTCCCGCTTATCCGAGGTCGGGTCGCGGGGGCAGCAGTCTCAGCAGGGAAACCCAGACTTCCCTCTCCCCGGCCACTTCATCCAGCTCCTCTGGGGGGATCCCGAGGCGTTCCCAGGCCAGCCGAGAGACATAGTCCCTCCAGCGTGTCCTGGGTCTTCCCCGGGGCCTCCTCCCAGTGGGACATGCCCGGAACACCTCACCAGGGAGGCGCCCAGGAGGCATCCTAATCAGATGCCCGAGCCACCTCATCTGACTCCTCTCAATGCGGAGGAGCAGCGGCTCTACTCTGAGTCCCTCCCGAATGACCGAGCTCCTCACCCTATCTCTAAGGGAGAGCCCAGCCACCCTGCGGAGGAAACTCATTTCGGCCGCTTGCACTCGCGATCTCGTTCTTTCGGTCACTACCCACAGCTCGTGACCATAGGTGAGGGTAGGAACGTAGATCGACTGGTAAATCGAGAGCTTCGCCTTTTGGCTTAGCTCCTTCTTCACCATGACAGACCGATGCAGCGCCCGCATCACTGCGGACGCCGCACCGATCCGCCTGTCGACCTCCCGCTCCATCGTCCCCCCACTCGTGAACAAGACCCCGAGATACTTAAACTCCTCCACTTGGGGAAGGATCCCATCCCCGACCCGGAGAGAGCATTCTACCCTTTTCCGGCTGAGGACCATGGTCTCGGATTTGGAGGTGCTGATTCTCATCCCAGCCGCTTCACACTCGGCTGCGAACTGTCCCAGCGAGAGCCGGAGGTCACGGTCTGATGAAGCCAACAGGACCACATCATCTGCAAAAAGCAGAGACCTAATCCTGAGGTCACCAAACCGGACACCCTCAACGCCCTGGCTGCGCCTAGAAATTCTGTCCATAAAAGTTATGAACAGAATCGGTGACAAAGGACAGCCCTGACGGAGTCCAACCCTCACCGGAAACAAGTCCGACTTATTGCCGCTCATGCGGACCAGACTCTGGCACCGGTCATACAGGGACCGAACAGCCCTTAAAAGGAAGCCCGGCACCCCATACTCCCGGAGCACCCCCCACAGGACTCCCCGAGGGACACGGTCGAATGCCTTTTCCAAATATTTTTTATTTTTGCCCGATACAATAATTACTATAAAGAGCATTTTGTTTACTTGCGGTGAATCACAAAGTGCCAACAAAGACTATGCAGTCTGCAAAAAGTTTAAAAATAAAATAGAACGGGCGAGCAGTGATCTGCTTAAAGCAAACTTCTCTTTCACAAGCACCAAATCATTTCAGAAAACTACTTCAATGATGGTTCTAATAAAAAGAAAAAAATATGTCTTATGATAACTTGACCATGTTATTTTGTAGACTGCAGACAATAATCATTTAGTTAATTAGTCTAATTAACAAGACCCCCCCGCAAGCCTTGCTGGTCCTCAGGAGCTCCGACAGTCGCCTGACCATAATACTCATCAAAGTCACTCAGATCTGTATCGCTGCCCATTTCTTTTTCATTTAACACGTTCGACTACAAGTACCGAATGTTAGCTTAGCGTATAAAATATCCCGGGCCTTGGCATGCAGCATTTTTACCGTTCTTACAAGACAGTCAACATTATTCATTACTCACTTCAGGTGGTGGTGGTCATAATGTTTTGGTGATTGGATGTGACTTGATCAGGCGTAAATATATGCACTCACAAACACGCACACACACACACACACACACACACACACACAGGGTTTGTCTTAAATATTAAATTAACTTACAAAATCCTTTTAAAAAATAATTTCCAATCTAAGCAGAAAAATTAAACACAACAATGAAATTTTAACACTTTGCACAAATAAAAGCAGCAAACATCTGTCACGCTTCCACTGACTGCGCTTCAGTTCGGTGTCCCTGCGTCATTTGCCACCGATCGACGCCAAGACAATAGCTGATATTTTCCGTAAGGAGGAGGGGGACAGGAAGGGCGAATATCCCCCTGACCTAGCAACATGACACCAGGCAAGCGACACACTGCAGACTAATTGATGGCCACATTCACACTTCTTACACGGCTTTTACGTGAAGCCTCTAGCAAAAGGAACATATTAGCTAGAATTTTATGAGTTACAGCAGGTGTCCTGATGCATGTCCCAGGAAGGCTGCAGCAAACAGTTAACAACCTCAGGAACAATCAATCACTTTAACCAATAATTTTTAAAACACAGAGATGTCATAGATTACTGACATCTATCCAATATGTGGTCTATGCTGCAGTTTTATATTCTCAGCTTTATGTAAAATTGCCTGTGAACCTACGTATTGAAAGAGACAAGCTGTTGCTTTTTGAGAAAACAAATGTTTCCAGTATCCAACCGGACAGTCTGTATTCAAGGCAGCACAAAGACTGCAGAGTGCTGCTGTTAAATACTGAAAAACTCGCTGTTGCTTCGGCATCGTTGGAGCACAGACATAGCGCTAAAATCCAATCCAGCGGCTAATTATGATCGATGGAGGAGTCAGCGCTGGGCTGCCGTGAAAAGCAGGCAGTTACTTGTGCTGCTGCAGTAGCTTTGTAAGGTGACACTTGAGTCCATAGACCTCCGATAAATGTGGCTTCATAATGGAACATGAGGTGCAATATTAAAAATAACAGCATGTATACTGCACAGTGTAATGCTAAGACAAAATGGTAAAGTAAAACACACAAAGCATATAATGAAAAATGCTGTCTGTCTAGTAAAAAACAGTGCGTGTCAAGGTCTGGGATATATTAGACGGTAAGGTGCTGTAACATTGGGGACTTGCAGTGATAAAATGACGCTGACAATGATCTGAGTGACTGATAAGGGCCCAGTTGCTACAGCCCGATGACTTGGTCAGAGTATCTCCAAAACACTAAGGCATGTGGGGAGCCCATGGTCAGACACGCCTTTCACCTGCTGAGAGTCTGAGGAGGGAAAACCCATTTAGCAGCTATAGGGTGCTGGGCAGCCAGGACTCGTCGATGTGGGATGTCAACGAAGATCATCGCATCTAGTACAAACGTAGCCGTGGACCAGGCTTGCTGGTCCAAGGCATGCCACTGATGCTCTACACTCACTTGGCCGTCCATATGATGCAACGGACCATTGGCGATGATGACCACTGCTTTCATTCACATCTCGCATCGACAAGTCTTGGCCACCCAACACTCACATCAGTATCCCTGACTTTTCCTTCTGCGTTCAACATGTTGACTACGAGTCCCGAATGTTACCTTACCGTGTAATACATCCCATACCTTGACATGCACCACTTTTACTGGATAGTCAACACTGCTCACTCCTTGTCGGAGTGGCCATGATGTTTTGGCTCGTGTGTGTATATATATATGAGTATAAAACTATAATGAATACAATGCAATCGTGACAGAGGTAAAGGAACACTGTTCCTTTGTTTTTATGTTTGTTTTTAGGTGTGGTTTTTTTGTCTGCAGAAATATTTACAACACACCAATGACTAATAGTTCTAGTTCATTAATAATCTGCATAACACAACACAGCAAAAAACTACAAAAGTGCAACAATGCCACGGAAAACCCTGTTTAATTACCATGTTAAACAAGGCCAGATTAATCTGTTTGCCTTTTGTAAAGACAGATAAGGGGAAAGTGGTATTTTTACAAACTTTATTTATCCCAAAAACCTGATGTGACTCTGTGCTTACTTTGTATGCAAATGCATTCAGGGATGAAGGCTTTCTGTCAGCCTTCTGACAGTCATTTCTGTGACTAAAATTCCAAACAAATGTTCAGAAAAACGTCTATTAATACACTGTTTTTAGCACGATGCATTTAGCCTGATGGAATCTGCTACTCAAAGAGCTGACGGTAACAGTGTCTTCACCATGGCGACCATCTCACACATGCACAACCACCCTTTTATATCACTGATTAACTAGCACAGTGCACTGGCACAAAGCACGAGCACAGCGCACTGCCACAAAGCACAGAGCACTAGCACAACGCACTAGCACAGCACACTGCCACAGAGCACTAGCACAGACCCCTGCCACAGAGCACTAGCACAACCCACTGCCACAAAGCACTAGCACAGTGCACTAGCACAATGCACTAGCACAATGCGCTTGGATGCTTTCTTGAGTCCCCTCCCCCATTCCTATATGCTAATTCAGAGAGAGCTAATGACCAGGCCCTGTATCACCACGTCGAGGAGCATTAATCATAGAGGGCTGAGTGGCTGGTGGTCACTTAATACACCTGAATAGCCAAGGCCTGCTTAATGTCGATGGCCCCTCCCCTTCAGCTGAAGAATATCTAAATATGAGGTAAACAACTTTCATGTCTACTAAATACACTTGGAGAATGGCGAAAACACAATCAGAAAGCTTTTATTATCCCAGAGGAAATAGCTTGAGATTACACACTGTGAGTACACAACAAAGACAAAAAGACAAGACACAGTACCACAATTTCTATATAAAATAAACAAGTATAACTTATAGGGTAACAATTCAGTGCACCTTCATACTGTGTTCACAGAAAATGAATAAGCAGCATCAGTGGCGGTTCTAGACAAATTTTACTAGGGGGGCCAAGAAGGGGCCAGTGTTTAACCAGAGAGGCACATTAAAAAATGACAACAAATGATATTTAAAGATTATAAACTTAATTTTACTTTAAGATCATACAAACATTTATTTTGTACAAGAGTAAGTGCAGGTGCAAAAGAGGTAGGGCCATAGAAAATGATAAGGGTACAAATACAGTAACAAATATAAAAGTGTTACCAAGTTTTTAAACATCTCGAGACCAGCCACTTCCAAACTTGATTTCATTATCAGTGTGAAAAACAAAAGTAACACGGTTATGTGCAAGAACAACAAGTCACTCACGAGATGAAATTGTTTTGCTTACCTTCGACTCTTGCTACAGAAGAAATTAATCGTAGCTCCACTATCCAAGAGTGGTTCTAGCTGTTGCTGCGCTCCCATTCACCGAGCAGCACCACAGTGTTTGGGTGCGCCGCTCTAATTTACCCGTGTAGAACGATGCGTCGCATTAGTTCCGCTTTTGGCGCTCGTGTGTAAAATCATAATAAATTCATACTTTTTTATTTGGTCAGCACAGGGGGGCCACAGGGGTGGCCAGGGACATGTCTACAGAGGCACGGGTCTCCCTAGGCCTCCGTGTAGAACCGCCACTGAGCAGCATATAAGTATACCTATATAAGTGTATTAAAGCATTATAAACATGTTAAACAACTTTCAACAAATAAAATATGACAACTACACAAGAAACTTTATAATAATATGTTTATTAATGTATAATAACGATATGTCATGCTGTCATGCAGTCATGTCTTGTTCATTGAAAGTGTTATGAATGCAGTGCATTAAGTGCAGTAAATATTGCATGAGATCAGGTCAGGGAAGTATGCATTGGTACAGCACATTGCTGCACCCACCACTTGACTAAACACCTCTGGATCCCATTTGGCAATCCCCAGGCTGACACTCGGTCAAGTCTGATCACCCTCAGGTAATCATTGTTGACCACCCGTGGAATCTCACTGAGACTGGATGATTCAAAACTAATTGGAGAATCACCCTCAAGAACTATGGACCCAGAAATATCCAGAAATAGAGGTTCAGCATTAAACAGCTGCTCAAAGTAGCCAGCCCAGTGGGTCACAACTGCAGTGTCATCCATAAGGACCGTTCTATCACCCACCCTGACTGCTACTCTCCGAGGAACAGATTCGGATGTGCGTAATGTGCAGCCGTCCTTCTCAGTTCCTGGTACAGACCGGAGTTGCCATCCAGCCATGCCCTGCAAGATCAAACATCTCCTTCTAGGAACACCGGTAACACCAACACAACCATCATTAACCTTCAGGGTCTTATCATGGAAGGTCATCGCATGACAATCGGCAATCACACAAACTGCATGTAAACTCATTAGAAAGAGTCTGATCTTGGAGTCTGGCCAGGTCCAGCCTCATTCTCCTAGTAGGTGGTTGTCTACTGGACCTAAGCTGAATCTTCAGAGTAGCAAAAACAAGTTTGTGTTCAGAATTCTCAAACTAGGCAGTTATATAAAACTTGTAGTTCTGTAGGAGCCACCAGCATTTGCCTACGAGAACGTGACTGATCTCCTTTGCAGCACCACCAGTATTGCAGTAACAGCGAATCAGGATCCACTGATCTGCAGCCCCTGACCTTTTCATGTCAAGGAACATGGACCCACTTTCACCGTGGTTGACAGACCTGTGGAGACCGACACAATCCTCATAGCTAGCCCTGTCAGCGCCAGTGGTCACACTGAAGTCACCCATGACCAGAGTAGTGTCACCTCATGGGCACCGATCAACCACAGACTGGAGGTGCAAATAAAATGACTCCGTCATCGAGACATCACTGACAGTGGTCGGAGCATTCACTAAGACGGCAGATAAGACTCCCATAGAGTGTCTTTATGTGAGTCTCATTGAAAAATTGACATCGGACACCATCGGGAGGAGCCGATCCACCACAGCAACAGCTACTCCCTGAGTATGGCAGCCATAAGAGCGACCAGACCAATAACACATGTACCTACTCACAAATCTAGCCACTCCCTGGTCTATGTACTTCAGAGAGTGCCGCCACTGAAATGCGGCATTTACAGAGCTCCCCCACAGTACCGTATATCCTGCGGCTTCCTACACACGGCCACAGTACCGTATAGCCTGCTATCTTCCTACACAAAGCCACAGTACCGTATATCCTGCGACCTCCTACACACAGCCACAGTACCGTATAGCCTGCTATCTTCCTACACAAAGCCACAGTAACGTATATCCTGCGACCTCCTACACACGGCCACAGTACCGTATATCCTGCTATCTTCCTACACAAAGCCACAGTACCGTATATCCTGCGACCTCCTACACACGGCCACAGTACCGTATATCCTGCTATCTTCCTACACAAAGCCACAGTACCGTATATCCTGCGACCTCCTACACACGGCCACAGTACCGTATATCCTGCTATCTTCCTACACACGGCCACTGTACCGTATATCCTGCGACCTCCTACACACAGCCACAGTACCGTATATCCTGCTATCTTCCTACACAAAGCCACAGTACCGTATATCCTGCGACCTCCTACACACAGCCACAGTACCGTATAGCCTGTGACCTCCTACACACAGCCACAGTACCGTATAGCCTGCTATCTTCCTACACAAAGCCACAGTACCGTATATCCTGCGACCTCCTACACACGGCCACAGTACCGTATATCCTGCTATCTTCCTACACACAGCCACAGTACCGTATATCCTGCTATCTTCCTACACACAGCCACAGTACCGTATATCCTGCGACCTCCTACACACAGCCACAGTACCGTATAACCTGCTATCTTCCTACACAAAGCCACAGTACCGTATATCCTGCGACCTCCTACACACGGCCACAGTACCGTATATCCTGCGACCTCCTACACACGGCCACTGTACCGTATATCCTGCTATCTTCCTACACACAGCCACAGTACCGTATATCCTGCTATCTTCCTACACAAAGCCACAGTACCGTATATCCTGCGACCTCCTACACACGGCCACTGTACCGTATATCCTGCTATCTTCCTACACACAGCCACAGTACCGTATATCCTGCTATCTTCCTACACAAAGCCACAGTACCGTATATCCTGCGACCTCCTACACACGGCCACAGTACCGTATATCCTGCTATCTTCCTACACACGGCCACTGTACCGTATAGCCTGCGACCTCATACACACGGCCACTGTACTGTATAGCCTGCTATCTTCCTACACAAAGCCACAGTACCGTATATCCTGCGACCTCCTACACACGGCCACAGTTCCATATATCCTACAACCCCCTGCACACGGCCACAGTACCATACATCCTGCGACCCCCTACACACGGCCACAGTACCGGATAGTCTGAGACCCCCTACACACGGCCACAGTACCATACATTCTGCGACCCCTTACACACGGCCACAGTACCGTATATCCTGCTATCTTCCTACACACGGCCACAGTACCGTATATCCTGCGACCTCCTACACACGGCCACAGTACCGTATATCCTGCGACCTCCTACACACGGCCACAGTACCGTATATCCTGCTATCTTCCTACACACGGCCACAGTACCGTATATCCTGCGACCTCCTACACAAAGCCACTGTACCGTATAGCCTGTGACCTCATACACACGGCCACAGTACCGTATATCCTGCTATCTTCCTACACAAAGCCACAGTACCGTATAGCCTGTGACCACCTACACACGGCCACAGTACCGTATATCCTGCGACCACCTGCACACGGCCACAGTACCGTATATCCTGCGACCACCTGCACACGGCCACAGTACCGTATATCCTGCGACCCCCTACACACGGCCACAGTACCGTATATCCTGCGACCACCTACACGTGGCCACAGTACCGTATATCCTGCGACCCCCTACACACGGCCACAGTACTGTATATCCTGCGACCACCTACACGTGGCCACAGTACCGTATATCCTGCGACCCCCTACACACGGCCACAGTACCGTATATCCTGTGATCCCCCTTCACACGGCCACAGTACCATATAGCCTGCGATCTCGGTACACATGGGCCCCTGTCCACCCCTTGCTTACGAAGATGCCTGGCTCGTGCTCAATTCCAGGCCCTGTGGTGCTCTGTGAACCCCGTCCAAGAGCGTGGCAGCACACGCTCCAACGCGCCTGCTTTCAGCAGAAATACAGATTCCTCCAAAACAGCCCCAGGGGTCCCATGCTCTCAGGACAGCCGTTTGGTAAACAACACGCCGGCCATGTGTGACTGTTTAGTCATACAAGAAGGAATCGAGAGGTGGTGCAGCCATCATTCCCGCTAAACAGCCTGGATATTATAATAATAATGACACTTCATTGATCCCTGTGGGAAAATTCCCTTTTCACCTCCCCTGTCTTGGCCTCCATGACACACATGTAAGTGACAGCAAGCTTGGCAGTGAAGGGCAGCCGCCTGCAGTGGCACCCATGGAGCTGGGGGTTAAGGGCCTTGCTCTAGGCCCTGCAGACGTGACTCTACTGCTGACGCCAGGCTCAGACCAGCAACCTTACGATCACAGGATCAGGGGCTCAGCCGGCTGAGCTACACGTAAAATCATTCACATTCATCCATCAGTTATCCCCTCTCTCAGTATCCTACTGGTCTTTCCAAAAGCACAGCATGTCAAGGAAACTTTCAAAACCCAAAGCCAACCCTAGAATGCAACAGACACCTACAACATATCTCTACCAAGGCATGAACAAAAAATCTAAGTATTAGAAGTGATGATAGACTTAAATAGTTCAGCGTGTTTCAAAAGGATAACTCTGCATGTCAGATGGCATGGCAGGAACTGCTGACTGTCACACAGCAAAGTGCCTTAGGGCAAATTCAGCGGCACGTCATTTTTAAGGAAACGATTCGCTTTAATTCGCTTTGACATATGCCACCGAGGGAAACAAATTCATGCTGCGATTCTGTATATTTGCATTTTGGAGTTTGTATATCTTAACAGGCCAGTAAATCATCAAGGCAGGTCCCTGTATGCAACGTCTGAAAAAGACTCCACAGCAGGTAGGCCTAAGTGGTTTGCAACTCAAAGCCATTATCCTCTTTCCTGCTTCTCCTGAAACTCAAACACTGAGTCAAACTTCCCCCCAAGTTTTCAAAAGCTACATATTTCTCTTTTATATAACTATATATACTTCAAATGAGTCTGTAAAGAAATTCAGTTCAAATTTGATCCACTCAAGAAAATCTAGAGTTTCATTTTTTACTACAAGTTTTTTACTCTTAGTCCCAGGGAAGCATAAAGGGCTTCGCTGTATGATGGTCAGGTTCCCTAAAATTCCTGCCAGTAACAACCAACCTTCTGCTCAATTTCATAGCATCAGTTATTTCTCTAAAAGCAATATTCTACAGCAGCCTATATCCCATCCGTAAAAAACATGGTGAATTTAGTCTGTCCTGAATGATACAGCTCTATGGTTCTTTCTGATATTTTTTGTGTAAACATGAGGCCAGAGACTGTCAAATGCTCAAGCAAAGTGAAGGCGAAACCGTGGCAGTAATCATCTCTAAAGGAAGTGGCGTCCATAACGCGGGGAATTACTTCCTGTTTTCCTGGCACTGACATGGCTTATAAAACGCCTATAAAAGTTGTTTATGGTGTTCAATTAGTCATGGGGGAGAAGGCCTGCTCACAATTTTTGCTGAGAGAGGAGAGAATATTAGACATCAAATAAGCAAAATGTCCCTTTGGTTTTCTTTTTAATATAGCCATTAATTTCATCATTCATCATTCCCTCACTACACAAGGAAAATAAAACTCCTCAATCCAAAACTATCTGGCACCATCAACAGAGAATCTAAAACTCAGGTAAGCCAGCCTAACTCTGTGCTCTGGGTTGGGCTCCACCACAAGCCCGCTAGCAAGCCTCCTGCTAGCCTTGGTCACGCTGCGAGGTCAGCACTGCGAATCTCCTCGGGTTACACGGCATACAGCCTGGGTGTGAGGGACAGAGCTCCCCTGCTGTCCCAAAACTAGCAGAGCGGAGCGTGAGCACACGCCCGCTCTCATGCACATGCCCACCCAATTGCCCCTTCCTCTCAGGCTCGCACACACACCCTCACTCCCACTCTCACACACACGTCCTCACTCCCACTCACACACATGCCCACACTCCCACTCTCACACACATGCCTTCACTCCCACTGTCACACACACGCACTCACTCCCACTTTCACACACATGCCCTCATTATCACACATGCCCTCACTCCCACTCTCACACACACACCCTCACTACACTCTCACACACATGCCCTCACTACACTCTCACACACATGCCCTCACTCCACACTCTCACACATGCCCTCACTCCCACTCTCACACACGCCCTCACTCCCACTCTCACACACACACCCTCACTACACTCTCACACACATGCCCTCACTCCACACTCTCACACATGCCCTCACTCCCACTCTCACGCCTTCACTCCCACTCTCACACATGCCCTCACTCCCACTCTCACGCCTTCACTCCCACTCTCACACATGCCCTCACTCCCACCCTCACACACACGACCTCACTCCCACTCTCACACATGCCCTCACTCCCACACACATGCCCTCACTCCCACTCTCACACACACGCCCTCACTCCCACACATGCCCTCACTCCCACTCTTACACACACCCTCACTTCCACTCTCGCACACGCGCCCTCACTCTCATCCTCACACACGCACCCTCACTCTCATCCTCACACACGTACCCTCACTTTCATCCTCGCACACGCGCCCTCACTCTCATCCTCACACACGCACCCTCACTTTCATCCTCGCACATGCGCCCTCACTCAGCCTCACACACATGCCCTCACTCCCACTTTTGCACATCCGACACCACTCCCGTTCTCTCACACCCCACTTTCGCTCTCGTATCCTCACTCCCGCTTTCGTACACCCTCTCTCCTGCTCTCGTGCACACACCCTCACTCCTGCTCTCGCACACCTTTTAAATAACAATTTAAATAATGTAGAATTTAAAATGAATTATCTAAACCAATTATATGACAGCTGATACCCAGCGACTGCCTGGTATTATACAGGACAATGATGTGACCTTGGTGCACCTGCATGGAAGGTAAAGATGCAACCAGTAACTGCAGAAAGTGCAGAAAGATTTTCAGCCCTAGACACCAGGCTGACTTCATTTCTGTTTATTGAGACTACCTTTTAAACCTAGAAATTTCCAGCACAGAATGGAATAGGATTACATTCAAAATTGCTTTCAAAAAGATGGAATTGAGCACAATAGATTTCTATCAGGAACTATTCGAAAGCCTTCCGGATCACACTGAAGCAGTCCTGAAGAACGGCAAGCCAACGTGCCTCTGTGCTTCTGTGCATAAGTACACAAATCATCTGGCAGGATATTGGAGATGAAGGAAATTTAGAGGAAAATATCAGCAAAAGCTCTGATTCTTATGTGTATTTTGCATATTTGGAAAAAGCTAGGCCTCTAGGACAATTCTTATCCTCTCTCTCCCGCTAGAGAAGACTGATAGATATTTTCCTCCTAAGTTTTGAACCGCATCCAGATGGGATCCCTGGCCGCTGCCTCACTGTTCACTGGTCTCTCGCTCGTCTGATTCACCAGCTAATCCCACAAAAATACCATCCCACCACTCTGTTGACTAAAGTACTCGCCAACAAAATTTCACATATAACTTAAAACGTCAATTAAAGAAAACATACAAATCTAAATTTGAATTAATATTCTTTATACATGTCTGCATACATGTGTGTGTCTCATAGAGAACATGATGGAATGTGAAAACTACCTATTTTATATAGTCATGAATGAAACATCACTACTACTATTAAACACGGTACCAATTAGTAGCAAGCTCCCTAAAGCAGGCTCTGTCGTTAAAGGTACCATGCAGACAAGGTTTTAAAAGTATACAGACGCTCCTCTACTTATGAACTTTCAACCTACGAACTTTCAGACATACGAACGAAGAGGACTGTAAGTCCAAATTGTGTTCCTTGGGCTCCTGTTTCCTGTCTGCAACATCAAATTTTTTTTCTCCGCACCAGTTCCGCCTAGTACGACTTCTGGCCGCTACTCCTGCCGCGCAGCAGCGTAGCGTGCGTACTCCCAGCATCCTAGTTCTTAGTACTTGCATATACCCTTAAAATGATGTTGAATAACAACTTAAGAACATTTCAAGTTATAAATTATGCCGTAGCACATTTTTACTGCTATATAAATGCACTAACTCTGTTATGAAAGAAATGCCTTGTTTCTAAATATTTAAGGTCATTTCCAGCACAGCACATCCAAGACCTCATATCTACACTCACCTAAAGGATTATTAAGAACACCATACTTATACGGTGTTTGACCCCTTTTCGCCTTCAGAACTGCCTTAATTCTACGTGGCATTGATTCAACAAGGTGCTGAAAGCATTTTTTAGAAATGTTGGCCCATATTGATAGGATAGCTTCTTGCAGTTGATGGAGATTTGTGGGATGCACATCCAGGGCACGAAGCTCCCGTTCCACCACATCCCGAAGATGCTCTATTGGGTTGAGATCTGGTGACTGTGGGGGCCATTTTAGTAAAGTGAACTCATTGTCATGTTCAAGAAACCAATTTGAAATGATTCGAGCTTTGTGACATGGTGCATTATCCTGCTGGAAGTAGCCATCAGAGGATGGGTACATGGTGGTCATAAAGGGATGGACATGGTCAGAAACAATGCTCAGGTCGGCCGTGGCATTTAAACGATGCCCAATTGGCACTAAGGGGCCTAAAGTGTGCCAACAAAACATCCCCCACACCATTACACCACCACCACCTGCCTGCACAGTGGTAACAAGGCATGATGGATCCATGTTCTCATTCTGTTTACGCCAAATTCTGACTCTACCATTTGAATGTCTCAACAGAAATCGAGACTCATCAGACCAGGCAACATTTTTCCAGTCTTCAACTGTCCAATTTTGGTGAGCTTGTGCAAATTTTAGCCTCTTTTTCCTATTTGTAGTGGAGATGAGTGGTACCCGGTGGGGTCTTCTGCTGTTGTAGCCCATCCGCCTCAAGGTTGTGCGTGTTGTGGCTTCACAAATGCTTTGCTGCATACCTCGGTTGTAACGAGTGGTTATTTCAGTCAAAGTTGCTCTTCTATCAGCTTGAATCAGTCGGCCCATTCTCCTCTGACCTCTAGCATCAACAAGGCATTTTCGCCCACAGGACTGCCGCATACTGGATGTTTTTCCCTTTGCACACCATTCTTTGTAAACCCTAGAAATGGTTGTGCGTGAAAATCCCAGTAACTGAGCAGATTGTGAAATACTCAGACCGGCCCGTCTGGCACCGACAACCATGCCACGCTCAAAATTGCTTAAATCACCTTTCTTTCCCATTCTGACATTCAGTTTGGAGTTCAGGAGATTGTCTTGACCAGGACCACACCCCTAAATGCATTGAAGCAACTGCCATGTGATTGGTTGATTAGATAATTGCATTAATGAGAAATTGAACAGGTATTCCTAATAATCCTTTAGGTGAGTGTACACAACACATAAAGAGCATTTTGCACCATTTCAATAATAATTTCCCTAGACCAGAAACTGAAAAAAAAAATTCAATTGTACACGGTTTATATTATGTCCTTCTCTTCTCAGTTCATTTACCTTGTTATAATATAATTTCCTAAGAAGAGATAATTGTATGTGGGTATAAGATGGAAAAGATGGAAAAATCCCAGCAGCTGTGATCCATTTTGCAGCAGCATTAGTCTTGACCGCTGCTTTTTCACTGCTGCACAGATTTAGCAAGGAATCAGGAACTTAAGTTTAGAGGCCACCGATTATAAGACGTCACAGCACCCTTGGTGATAATCCGCTCACAGCCCACAGTCAGCTGTAAGGATGAATGCAGGCTGGCCTGTCTGCATAAACCGCATGAAGCATCTCTCTGGCCCGGAAGACGAGCCTCTGGCATTAGCGTCACTGGGACCGACCAACAGCCAGCAGCACACAGAACACCAGCAATGCTGCAGAAGCAAGGCCAGTGGGCAGTAGGCGCCAAGCAACCGAGACACGCTCGAATCCTGCAGGACGCTTGGCATCTACAGTGCTCCACAAGCTCTGCGAGTCACACACTGGCTGCTGATGTAAATACCCTTTCATGGATTAAACCGAATGCATTTTATTTTGCCTGTGTTGGTTCTTTGACATTTTTGTTACTTTCATGCTTCTAGAGATAATGACAGGATTGTCTTCGTAATGAATATATGGTGCTTAAATTGTTATAATAATAATAATAATAATAATAATAATAATAATAATAATATTCCATTAGATCAGCTTTCTAAAGGCTACCAAAAATCAAAGGTGCCTTCTCACTAAACCAGCAATAAACCAAATATTATTTTGCGGTAATAAAATAGGCTTCCCTGACATACAAGACTTGCATATCGCAGCCCAAACCCTGAACGTGTCCATTAAACGTGGATCCCTCTGAAACGGCATCGATCGCTGCACATGGCCACTGCAGCGAAGTGCCCAGTGCTCACGGTTTACCGTAATGTCTTTTGTTTTGCCCATTTCCTTCAATGTCAGGAATGAAACGGGCAGATCCAGCGCTCCTGTGTTTTGAGCGATAACACCATGCGCCCCACTGAGACGCAGAGCGTAAAATCGTGGGACGTTTTCTCTCTTTTTTCCGCGCATGGAGCACATTACAATGGTCATCGCCGCCCTTTAAACACCGGGTATCCGACATAAGCATGAGGCCGACCCATCATGGGACTGAATGCCTTTGGCGGAGCAGCAACCCCAGACTCACACAAATTAACCCCCACGAAGGTAACTACAGAGATAAAGTTCCAAATAAATTAAAAACCACCCCTTTTGGAAAATAGGTAGAATAAATGAAGGCGCATTTTCTGTGCGCTAAATATTTTCTTATCCCACCGGTTTGACTATATAGCCTAATGGCATATGAAAACTATTTTCATTTCAGAAGGTGGGGGAAACACCACAAATAAATAAAAACAGACAGATCCTTTAGCGGTTTTCGTCTTTTAAGATTCCCAGGAATATTAAAATCATATCCGATTGTTACATCTATAATTGATATAAAAAAAAAATACTTACTCGAAAGCAAAGAAAAGGGCGCAGGTCCCAATGATGAGGAACAGGGTGAGATAGAAGACGCCTTTTTGCCGGGCCATCATCACGCGTCCATCGCAGCAGAAAGTGTTTTTGCCCGGCAGCTTCTCCCATTTGCGGGTTACCTTCCTGCTCACCATTACCGCTGACATTGTGTTGGATTTTACGGGTCGAATGAATAAGGCTAAAAATATGTATGTAAGGTAGCAAAGTTAAATTTTCCAAAATTTTTTAAATATATATTTATACGTCAGGGAATAGTGTCTTTTCTGCTCCCAGTTATTAAACTATTCATGGATGACAGCCCTGCCACAATCCGTGGATACATAGCGCCAGGATGCCGCGATCTTTAGCTACCGTTTTATTTATTTTATATTGTTTTGTTCAGGTTTTTCATTGCCTGACTCAACAACTCCAAAGCCGACAGAATGCATAATAATTTCACAATTGCTCTTCTGCAGAGAATATGTACAGCTCATTTGTTAAACAATTAGCCTACAGCCTATTTGATTTGTCGCAGAAACGATCATTTAAAGAAAGGATATCTGATTTAAATTTCTCGCTTGAAAACTCCAGTCAATTTTGCTTTCTTCAGTTTCCAATACCGGATCTCAGTAACAGAAAACGATAGCTATCTCCATGGCCGAAATTGTGCATAAAGCGAAGTTTGCCCCTTTCATTGTGATTCCACGTAAACGCAATCTCTTCTTTATTAATCTTTATTAACAAGGAAACTTAAAGTACCATTTAAATGAGCTATGAAAAAACGTGCACCTTGTTCTTAGCTAAATATTTAATTATCCTACCGATTATCCTATCCTATAAATTAATTTCTCGATCGGTGCGTAGAACCGAGCTTCAATGTCAACTGACATGCATGCAAGTTATCAAATAAACTGCAATTACGCTTTACGGTAGCTGATCTGTTTCCCATTCGATTAAATTGTGCAATATTCCTTTTTGGCGCAGGTTTATGATTTTAGCGTTTTTATCCGGAGGCGCCGAGCTTAGGGAAGAAGATGGATCGTCGAAAATTGCGACAGACTGCGAGGCGAAGCGCAGCTTCCAGCAGCGACGCGGACCTCCGCAGGGCGCGTGCTTGGCCCGCTCCTCATCAATGGGAGGAGGGACCGACGTCTCCCGCTGCCACGTCCGGAATTAAAGGAGCCGCTCCCACGACAGTCAACGTGAAACCTTTATAATAAAAGCTCGGTAAATGTATGTCTTTGATAAAAAGCCGTTTCTTATAAAATACCAACAATCGACGTATATATGTAAGCATTTTCCACGTCTTTATATGTTTCCAATTATGAATGCCCTGCTCATGTTCCATTATACCACGATTATAAGACGCCAATTACTAATTAAGCCCAATTAAAAGAACTTATATGAATTTGATACTAAAAATTAACAAGAGCAATTCGATTATTTACTTGCTCAGATGCACATGAGTCTACGGGACTACAAAAAACCACCCACTAAACACCCAAGTACTGTATGTAACGCTTCCACAAGAGAATTTTTCATGATCGCGAATATTTTTTATTTTATTGTGTAAACATAAAACATGGACATCGTCATTTGCATACATTCCATTAGCCCTGCTTCCATTATCATCCGATCAGAAGCACAGCACACATCCCTAGGGTCATGTGTGTGGCGGCTCCATAGTAACCATGATGTGCTATCTAATGTATCAACCCCCCCGCCCACGCCATTGTCTCTCTGCAGACAGAAGAAGCACTGCCGTCTATCGACCCACTGTTCCGCTGTTTATGTTTCGCCAAGAAGTGCAATGACCTATTAAACACAGCCGTCAGAAATTCTGTTGATTTATCCATTTTATACCTCCTATGGAAAATGCAATAATGATTTCGTACGACTTGGAAAAAAACCCAGCTGGGATCCTGTATTTCCACTAAGAAGATTTATTAATATATAGCAACGTGGAAAATAGCTTATAATAAAATCAGCACTAGACCGCTGATTTCTTAAACGCTACATAATTATAATACCTTGTCCAGCAGCAGCATCCCAGCTTGCACTGTTTGGCACTGACAGCCTACTGCATATAGACTCTTACTGGTCTTGCTATGGAACAGCGAATATGGTTTTATTGCTAATCTGTCTCCTGGTGGTACCACTTCAACATCAAAGAAATACATAAATATGCCCTTTAACTAAATGATCTTTAACTAACTGTTCAACGTAAATATAAAGCATTTCTTGATATTTTTAGTCCCATTGCTTGATTATTGGGATTCGTGGGGTCTCATTAACCAGCAAGTAATGAATTGATCTGTTCTCTGTAATGATAACCATTGACGGTCAACTCCGCTACATAAATTACATGATTAATTTCATTTAGCATCGTTTTTTTTTTTTAAATCAATGATTATATTTCAAAGCAAACATGTTGGACGTTAATATGTAAAAATGTGGCATATAATGTTACACTCATTTACAGTACTACAGTCTGACCTTCTGGTTGATTTTGGCAGGAAAGGCCACTCATGAATCTTCCGTGGAAGTGTTTAAGTGCTGCTTTTTCAATCGGCAACCATTTGGGGCTTGGCGTCAGCTACGTGAAGCACAAAGCAGAGCAGACAACAGCAGCCAACACTGCCAATCAAGACCACTGGAAAGCAGCAGTATTGCTGAGCTCTATTAATACAATAGAAGAACTGAAAAACTGAAATGATGAAGAACTACATTGATTTAATGTAATGTCAGTGTAATATTACTGAGCATAGTGAACATACGGTATATATCCATAAAAAGCTCATAGTAATGTACTGCAAGCTTCATGCAATAGCAGAAGGCTATTTTCATGAATGTTCTATTTGTAATTGAAGCAGAACCTTTGGAATTCTGGCTTTTGATGTTTCCATGGATTCTAAGTTCCTATCAGGGATGGGACCCCAGGTTATAGAAATGGGAAGGAGAGAATAACAGATTCACAAGGCGGCTGTACATCTAGTTAAATCCTGCTGTTAATGAATCAGAAGCATTTGGGGGAACCCGTATGCTATAAAAAGGAAGAGAGGACAGGTGAATATCATTTTCACGGCTATAACCACAGAAGCAGGGAGACCAAAATAGGAAATGTGCAGAGTGGATGAAAGGGCTAAAGGAGGACAGAACAGGGCAGGGGAAGCCAGAGGCTGCAGTGGAACCTTAACATGTGACGTGGCTGGAATTAAAATGATTTTTAAATGAATTTAGGGCAATGCCTGTCCCACTCAAAGCACACAGAGCAAAACTGACTGTTGGAGAAGCAGCTTAAACAGAGATGATGAGGACTATGGAGATGTAGTGATTTAAGATTACAAATGTTGTATTAATCATGTGAATCCAGTGCATTGGAATGCTGGTTTGCTCAGCCTCACCAAATACAAAGAACTGTATATAAATCATAAATTGGCAACAGACAGAGCATGGTGTTGGTATGTGGTATAGGGGACAACTGGCGTATTTTTAAAATAGTGATTGAGGGGAAAGTAAACTAGGAAGTAGCAGCTAGCCAAAGGTACGTGAAAACAGGGGCGAGTCATCGATGACATTAAGTGATGAATAAAATTAATAAAATTAAGTCAAGAAAAATTAACTAGGAGAACCTATAGATCAATTTATGGATGGAGAATTAAGTAACTTTATAATAGATTTAATATAATAGATGTCATCATTCATTTAGAACCTTACCACATTTCCCACAATATTGTAACAGTTAAATAAAGTTCAATATTTTTTATCTGTTCGATGATCAATATTGCCATGTCAGACAAAAAATGAATGTGCTGGTCAGACAGTTTTCAGGATACTCATCGTGTTTGGTTATTCACCCAGTGAATGAAGCTGCTTGTTCCCTGACTTCCTCCATCTACAGGTGCAACAAACCTACAAGCTAAAATGTGCTGCAATAAACTTGTCCAAGTGCTCATTTATCATAATATTGTTGACCTAAAACTTAGCCAAATCATCATTTTAGTATTTTTTCATAAGGACTGAATTTGTTTCATTAATATTGTGTCCTTGGTAACCCCTTAAAGTAATTAGTAATTACCCCCATGTTCCTGGTGGTGTAAGTTAAGCATTTTGCCATGTGCTGGTCCCCCAATAACGTCCAGGTAGCTGTCTGTGTTCAGCTAAGGCTCATGTACTTCATTGGCCAAAGCACAGGGCCATTTGAGGATGATGAGAGACATCACCACAAGGAGGCCCTTTGCTTTAAA
Source organism: Paramormyrops kingsleyae (assembly GCF_048594095.1). Classification (NCBI taxonomy): domain Eukaryota; kingdom Metazoa; phylum Chordata; class Actinopteri; order Osteoglossiformes; family Mormyridae; genus Paramormyrops; species Paramormyrops kingsleyae. Next base: position 28,762,810 of record NC_132814.1, on the reverse strand, counting down.
CCCAAGTCAGAGGAACCTTGTGGACCTTCTTCGTTTCTCCTTCACGGTCGCTTAGATCATCCAACCAGTGGCTTCTAGTTTTTCCCCGGTCTAGGTTTAAGACTAAGGGAGATCGCGTCTTTGCAGTAGCTGCTCTGCGACTAAGGAACACGCTACCGCTGCATGCTAGCCCTGCTTCCTGTTAGCCTCTTCAAGGCTAAGCTAAACACATGCCTGTTCTCTGTGACTTTTAGTCTTATAAGGTTGTTTTGTTTTCATTTGATCTTTTTTCCTTCCTGTAAAGTATTTTGGAGTCACCTTTGTGTCAGAAAATGTGCTCTATAAATAAAGTTTGAGTTGAGTTGAGTTGAGTTGAAGCATGCCTTATTTATGGCTTGTCAGGAGCTTCCAGGGCTGAGCTGCAAAGCTGTCTTCTTCCTGCCATCCTGTGTGTCTTCTTACCGCCATCATGACTGTTATCAGGGAGACTTAAAAAGCCTTCTGGTGTTGCCTGCCATTTTCAACATACAACCCCTACCTAGTGTGAAACAAATTGAACGTATGCTCCTACGTGTCCTTTGATGGACTGGCATCCCCTTTAGAGACTCCCCCAGTCATGTGACCCATGCTACATGGGATTGGCCACAGCCCCCTCCCCAGGACCCCGACCCAAAGAGAAAGTCACAAGACAGATGGATGGATCAAACTGGTGATACCAGGAAATGTCATGCAAAACTGGCTGCTGCATTTTGTTTGTGAGAACGATGCTATTTATCCAAAGTGAAAAATGTAATCATGTGCACAGTGAGATTCTCAAGCAGTTTGGCAAATAAATCTCACATAAGCAAACAGTATCTCTACTGGTGTGGCTAAAATGCAGTTCCTCTATAACTGGACTACCTGCTGTCCCTGTAAAATGACTATCATAAGTGGGACATTTAGAAGCAAGTGCAGAAACACACAGGTGGCAGCTTCAAATGATTTAGAATCTGATCTCATGATATTCAAACATAGCACTGTGAAGTTTGCCAGATGTGTAGATTCTAATGAGATTCCATATTAATAATAATAGATTCTATAGCACCATGTTTCAACCAGAGTTTCAACACTGGATTTACGATATGACTTTATACTCATGAATTTTGTATTATTGTCTGCTGCAGGAATTTTGAGGAGTCTGAAAGCTTAATCCTTTTATGAAACTTGCAGTGAAAACATAGATACCCTGCTTTCCAGACAAGGTCATATAAAATATTAACCGTGATGTATAAAATATCCAAACTAAGCCCATTTTGACTCAAATTAACCTTGAACAGTTAATTTAAGCAGCATGCTGTCTTCAGAAATTAATGAAGCCAGTGGCTACTGTTTTCAGTGATGTTAGAGTGCAGTTTCCAGTGCATGATGATACCGTAGCGTATTAAAGGGGAAAGCTTTTCTCTGTGGGAGGTCTGGCTTTAATCATTTGCTTTATGCTTCAGGCGTTCCTTAATGGTGTTCTATGTGGTTATCATAATAAAATCCCCAATTGGCTGAGAGGATGACCATCTTGGCAGGTCAGGTGACCATCTTGGCAGGTCAGGTGACCTGAGCTTGGCTTCCTGTTTAATGCCACGTGCCTTTTTCCCTTTTGGGGGTGTATATTGGTGTGTAACCTTAACTTGCTCAGCCTTTTTAATCATAATCCTGAGCATATTCTAGAAAGAATGAGCATTCCTACCCTCAGTCTATCCTTATTTTTCTGTTTCATGTCCTTTAGTGTCCATTAACTACACAACTTCTCGAAAGACAGGTAAGGATGACCCTTCATGTTTAGCCCTATCTGTCACGATACTGACCAGCATTGTAGTATTTTGGGATCTCAAAGCATCTATTAGTTAGAAAAAAAGAAACTGCCTTGCTCAGGAAATAACTTCTTTCCACAGTGAATAAGCATTTCCAAGATTAGGTTTAAAACACATTTAACAAAAAGGTCAAAATAGCTAATTTTCACAGAGATCATTTGTGATACCTTGTTATTTTTATTTGTTACATTTAAATCATTTGCTGTTTCCAATGCACAACGCAAAGCACCTGCCAAACAAGTTGCTGTCTAGATGCACTAGTCACGAAAGATTTATCACATCAATGAATGAGTAACACTTTGCAAAAAATCTTTGACTTGGAGAAAATACATCTGTTTGGTATAGAAGATGGAGTTCCCTAACTCAAATCTGAGCGAACATGTCTTGTTCTACACACAGTTACAATATACCATTTTGTTTATTATGCTGAGATGTTTTTAAACACTGACATTTAAACAGTGATCCACAAACAATTTGGGTGACATCTCCTTCAGTCACTCACCACCCCTAAGGAAAGCCAATAAGCGACATATTTAGGGTAAATAACAGAGAACTGCAGACGGACAGACAGAAATTTGTTAGTTTACATTGAAAAGAAGCTCAGATTACAACGTCTGTTCCATAGAAAAATGTGTGTGTTACCAGTAAAATGAAAACTCAATCTGATTTAGAAAACAAAACAAAAGTTAATGCCCAGCAGACCATATATGCTGAATCTAGTGTAATGGAGCTGTATCCGATTATCGTGAAACAAAATCCTTTTAAGAGTCCTGGCAATATTGATTGTGTTTGTGTATTGCAGTTTTAAATTACTGTATGCCATCCTGAATTCTCTGGGGAGGTACAAGGTCTTGTAAATAGGGGGTTTGATCATGGCAATTATAGTAGAAACTTGGAACTCGAGCGCCTCTTAACTCGACAAACTTGGATGTCAAACGGGTCGACCAAAACCTTGGAAGTTGACCGTTCCTGCTAAAACTTGTAAGCGTCAAGACGTGTTCAACTCCAACAGTTCGGACCTTGAATATGTCGGTCAACCAAAAATGTATCTGCTACTTGACTGAAACCTCGGAACAGGATAAAACAAAACAGACCCACTAAAACCAAACAACAAACCCATCGCCCCTCAATCCCTCCCCCTTCTCCACCTGCTACTTCCAGTATGTCATTAGCTCAGCTCAATTCAGGTAAAGCGCTCAGAAATTGTCATTTCATGTTTATTGCTTTTATATTTGTCTTATATTTTAATCTTATGTCTTGACCATATTGCTCAAACCAAAATCATTTTTATGACATTGATTTTTAAATGCTGAGGGTGGTACAGTGGGGGGGCACTCTGGCCTCACACCTCCAGAGTTGGGGATTAGAATCCAGTCCTACTTTGGCTTTGACTGTGGAGTTTACATTTTCCCATACTGGTTTTTCCTAGGAATTCCGGTTTCCTCCCACAAATGCCCCCACCGTGACCCGTACCAGGAAAAGCTATTCCAACAGAGATGGATGAACTTTAAAAGTGACAAAAAAACTTTCATGCATTCTTGCTGAGATGTTTTTAAACACTGACATTTAAACAGTGATCCACAAACAATTTGGGTGACATTGAAAATGGAAGACAGTCACCACATTGACAGGACGGTTATTTCTGCATAATCACTTCACCTCTAGCATTTAAGCGGGCTGCAGATCCTGCGCTATGTAGGCTGCTGTGTAAGTAGGCGTTGCATTGTGTGATCTACACTGACAGACCTTTCTATGAAAATGAATGAAAGAATTGCTAGAATTGCATCAATTGTGAAATTCGCAGATAAGGCAGAGTGGCTGCTAATTGCCATTCACTCCACTGTACATCTCACTGTACATTTTTGTATGTAGTCTCTTTTTGTTCACACACTGAATTGGTTCTATTCTTGGTATTTACCTTTTTAGTGATTAGATGCAGTGGCTCCGTTGGCATCGCTGCATCAGACCTCTGCTTTGTGACTGTGGCATGTTCATCTCCGTCTTGTGGGGCTCATTTTGGCAAATCTGGTTTTTTCCTGCAGTCCAAAGACATTTAGGCTAATTGGCACCTCTGAATTGTTAATTGATGATTGTGTGCATGAAATGTAAATGTTTATTAAGAAACAAAGTAATAAACATGTATTTCCTACCAAAGCCAGGTGTAATCAGGTAAAATGAAGTGTTCCTGTAAAAGTTTTATATTTTCCCTTTTGGTATTTCCCTTGAGTGTCTTACACATCAAGTGTGCTTTTCTGTATGAATATAAGAAATAACACTGACTTGTAGCGAACATACAAAAACATCATGCATTGTCCTATATAGTTGAAGTAAGACAAATGTTTCAATGCCTTATATCATGAACCATGTAGTTCTTTTTTTCATTGTCATGTGATTTACAGCTTAAACAGCCCCTAGAAGCTGCTGTTCAGTTTTATGCCTGGGTTTACAGCAGTTTTCTGTACTTCAGTCAGAAATCGACTGCCAAAATGAGGATTTATCACCGTCTGCCATTTGTGAGATGCTGATGTAGCCGGTGAAATCCTGCCTATACTCTGTGTTGTGTTTGTGGGTGTAGTCAGGTGTGTGGGGTGTAGGGGAAAGGGATAAAGCAGACGCCACTTTCGTTCTTAGGCTTCATTGAGCCCTGTTGGGAACAATTAGAAAGGGGATAAAGCTCATGCGCTCAGGCCCTCTTGCTCTCTCTCGTCCCGTGTGTGCGATATAACAAAGGGCAGCCAGAGGAAAAACACGCACATTATTTGAACTGAACATAAATGGGAATTAGTACAGAAAATAATGTTAAAAAACTAATACAAATGAAAACATACCTGTTGGGAACAATTAGAAAGGGGATAAACCTTAGTAAAATTAGTAAAATAATGCATATGCTTATCATATATAGACATATAGACATAACCCCTACCTAAAGTGCATAATAAATCAAATGATTATACCCAATAACTGATTTATTATAGCGAGGAACCCTGCCACTAGATCCTTACCTCTTCCCACGTGTAGTACAACAAAGGGAAAAGGAAATGAGATCAGGACCCTTATACAGGGGAAACGACAGAGGGAGGGGCGATGCAGGACAAGAGCATCATGGGAAAATTTAAGGGATATTGTACTCATCAGGTTAAACAAAAAAAGAAAACAGAATCTTGTATAATTATAAACAAAAGTAAAATAATAACCGGTTACACTGGTTTTAAGGATGCAATGTTAGCAAGCAGGTTCCAGTGTTGCAGCTGTTATTTATAATTATCTGTATCCGGATCCAGTATAAGAAATCATGTAAGAGCTATTTTAGGTGTCAGAAATACAGTGGGCATAGTGCTCTGTGGGTTAGGACTGTGTCCGGATGGTCGCTGGTTTAAATCCTGTAGTTAATGATGTCACTGCTAGGCCCTTAACCCCAATTGCTCCAGGCATTGGCTGATCCTGCTTTTTCAGCTGTACATTATTTTGGATTAAAGCATATGCTCAGTAAGGCAAGAGGATTTTTTTTTTTGCTTTTTTTTGCTTGGCTGCGACATGGAAAGTGTCTCAAGGTGGTGTTATGAACTGGGTGCTGATGTGAGGCAAGGAGCCGCAGGCACAGTGAGAATCAGGGCACTGAACCTGCCCTGCGCGCTCACCGTCTGCAATAGACAGGGTGGCCTGTCATTCTTCACAGCAGGCTGGAGGTGATGCTGTTGGACATTTAGAAGGAGTGAGCCAAGAAAAATAGCAAGAATGGTGGCCGGCACAGCTGTGGTCACCGCCTGCGGTCCCAGTGCCTTTTGGCAGCTAACTGTAACGGGTACCATGGCCTAAACCTCCTGTAATGTCACAGATGCCACCCCGTCTGTCCCAGTGCATTCTGGGTGCATTTTGCGTGTGCTAGTGAATGATGAGTGCATCCTTGTACTGACACAGGGCACATGAGGGTAAAGAGCCTTGCTCAAGGGCCCACAGACATGTAACTATTCAGCCGAGGCCAGGCTCGAACCGACAACTTTCTGATCAGAGGCACAGAGGCTTAGCCCACTTCACCCATGCTAAAATTTAAAAAATCTTAAATGAACAAAACATCCTATGCATTTAATCTTGTTTAAAAGCTTAACTATCTCAAGTGAATTTGCAAATGATCTATCTGTCTCCCAACTTTGAAATTTAAAGAGGAAACAAATGCACAGACACACCATGAGAAAATGTGAACCTCACGCAAACAGAAAGAGGCGGGGCATGCGTGAAGCTGCCATGCCTGTCCACCCGCATGCTTATGTACGGTACATTAATAGCACATATAGGTTGGGGGCATTGAGCTCTAGGTCCACAGAGATACCTCTGGGAGAAATAAGCATTTACTGCCACCCCTGGACCTGTCTGCACTTGCCAGTGTGTCAGCCACTGCTGCAGATAATGAGAAGGCAATGGAGTGAAGCCAAAAGGAAAAACAATAAGACATATGAGATATGGGCTTGATATCAGATATCAGCTGTGTACACTCATCCCCAACTGCACGCACAGTTTGGGCTCTGGATCCGACCTCTTGATCCTGGATAGACTTTTGCCTACTCTGGAGTTCCCAGTGGTGAAAGACCTCAGGCAAGTGTGGGGAGATTTGGGCGGAGGGCTGGGCTGGATGAGAGGGATGTCTCCATGTGACCACAGAGGAGGAACCTCAGTGCTTTTAATGTGCATGCGGACACGGGTTCAGAGGACCCAGCCTTCTTAGGGAAAGTGGGTAAGGAACTGAAAAGCATATCGTATATGAATGCTGTGGTCCTATTGGAAGATGTCACAGCTCACTTGGAGAATGATGGAGATACCTGGAGGGACATCCTACTGTAGCTATCCTGGATCTAACCTGGATTGGCGAATGGTTATTGGATCTCATTTCAATTTATTGATTGTCCAGAGCCCCCGTGGTCGAAGATTAATGATTGTCTCTGTAGTTGTAATGTCACTTGAGGTCCTGCATTTGAACTCTCATGTTAAGTGAAGGATGAGCTCTTCACCAATCACCACCTGGAGGCCAGAGGGACCAGAACAACCCAGAAGAGCAGACAGGGATTACTGGGAACATCTGGCTGATGCTTCTGTGCAAAAGGAATTCAATTCACAGCTTTGGAAAATTTTCACCTGTGTGCCGAGTGGGGCTCTGGGTTTTGAGTCTAGATGGACCATGATGATGGCCTCAGTCATTGCAGTGGTTGCAAAATGTTGTGGTCAGAAGGCAGTTGGTGTCTGTCATGGCGTTACCACTAGGATCTGCTGGTGGATGGCTGCATGGTAGGAGTCTGTCGAGCTAAATAAGGAGGACCTAAGAAAGATGCTTGAACAGGAATCTCTTAAGGTACCTGAAAGGGAGCCGCAGATTAGAAGGGCGACAGCGAAAGCAATCTTTAAGGCAATAGCTAGTGTATGGGAGCAGTGTAGTAAAGTCGAGGAGAAAGACTATTGATCGCCCCAAAAATGTCTTAGCAAACTGTGTGGTTTATTGTCATCATGGCCTCAGATTCCCCCAGATGGTTCAGAAAGTACAAGTAGGGAATAACCCAGCAGGGGGCGCCAACCCATTGCAGGGGGTGTCCATTACTTTTATAAAGGAGCAGAGGAGGATGCAGTGCAGCTACTGGTGAATCATACTGCTCAGCTTCCCTTGGGCTCAAACCTAGGATTCGGGAAGAATAATCCAGATTGAAGCTTGGTCTTGGAACAATGGACTGATTCTCTTTCCTCAAGCAGCCGTGTGACAGTTCATGGGAACAGTCTAACATGCACTTTGTGGACTTGGAGAAAGCGAGCAGACACCTCAGCAAATGCCATGGAAGGTGCTTCAGGAGAATCCGTGTCAGGACTGAGACCATATGATACTCGGTCCCTGTATCAATGCAATCCTTAGCAGCGAATCAATGCTGTTTCCAGAAGGTGTTGGCCTCCATGATGGGTGCATCCTGCTGCCACTGCTGTTTGTGATTTTCATGGAGAGGATATCAAGGTGCAGCTATGACTGGAAGGGAGCCTCACTGCTATTTTAAATTCCACTTTTGAATTCAAACAAGACCTCCAGGATTTACTATAGCAGGGGTAGGCAACCCTGATCCTGGAGCGCCGGGATCTAGCCGGTTTTCCTTCCTACCAGAACTCTGATGATCCACACCTGATCTTGGGCAGATAGTAACTCATCAGGTAGGATAGAAAACCTGCTGGGTACCGGGACTCCAGGATCAGGACTGCTTATCCCTTTACTAGTGCAATTTAATGTGAAGTGGCAGGGAAATCATGATACTCTCTGTCATTAGTGATTTTTACCATCCTCTGTACTTCTGTTCTTATTACTGGAACTGGTGTTCGGCAATGGAAGATGTGGAACAGGTACATGAGAACACAGGTACGCATTCTGAGAAAGTGGCTGGACCTGCTGCAGGAGTTGGTGGCTCAGTGATGGACAATGTTCTTTGTTTTCAAAGGCATGGAGGTGGAGCTGCACAAACTCTGATCACAAACAATGAAAACAAGATGAGCACAAGGTTCCTTTCAGACAGATGCTGACGGCTATAAACTTGAGTAGACGCTTTCCTAGCCCCCCGGCCACTGGCCTAATGATCTGCTGCCAACTCCGCTCAGGCCCACCCACAGTGAAGCAATCGCTAAATCCGTGCTTTGACCACTGATTGGTGCTATGTGTTTAATCAGCTGGAGACAGCAGACAAAGAAACCTGTATGAGATCATCTTCTGCAGTGATGCACTGGGGGTGACATCTCTAATACTAACACGTTGTCCGTAATGCAGGAGAGCACCAAGAGCATCTCACTTCCTTGCCTCAAAAATGTACAACTTACAAACTGTGCTGTATTTTTTTGTTTGTGTATTGAGAAGAAACAAAGACGCATTTGGGGTGGCATGGTGGTGCTGTGGTCAGTACTATTGGCTCACACCTCTGGGACCAGGTTTTGAGTCTCTGCCGTGGCTCCATGAGTGTGGAGTTTGCATGTTCTCCCCATGTCATTGTGGAGTTTGTGTGTTCTCCCCGTCTCGTCGTGGGGTTTGCGTGTTCTCCCCGTGTCGTTGTGGAGTTTGCGTGTTCTCCTCGTGTCGTTGTGGTGTTTGCGTGTTCTCCCCGTGTCGTTGTGGGGTTTGCGTGTTCTCCCCGTGTTGTGGGGTTTGCTTGTTCTCCCCGTGTCGTCGTGGAGTTTGCGTGTTCTCCCCGTGTCGTCGTGGAGTTTGCGTGTTCTCCCCGTGTCGTTGTGGAGTTTGCGTGTTCTCCCCGTGTCGTTTGTGTGTTCTCCCCGTGTCGTCGTGGAGTTTGCGTGTTCTCCCCGTGTCGTTGTGGAGTTTGCGTGTTCTCCCCGTGTCGTTGTGGAGTTTGCGTGTTCTCCCTGTCTCGTCGTGGGGTTTGCGTGTTCTCCCCGTGTCGTTGTGGAGTTTGCATGTTCTCCCCGTGTCGTTGTGGAGTTTGTGTGTTCCCTCCTTGTCGTCGTGGGGTTTGTGTGTTCTCCCCGTGTCGTTGTGGGACGTGGCTCTGGCAGTAATGTTTAAAGGCAATTGCATATCTTCTTTAGTATCCATCAAAAGTGATCATTAGAAGGAATATTCATTTATTAATGAAATATGTTATATTTATACAGAAACAAAGACAAACTCATTTAAAAGATTTATAGTTATAAATTTATTACTAAAACAAGTCAAAATATGCTACAATTTAAAAACCGTTTTATGTTGGGAAAACAGTAGATACAGATAGAAGACAATCACAAGAGAATTTTCACGTTGCATGAAGGAGGTGATGTCAGCCCTGCTATGTGGAATCAAGCTTTCAGTCACTATTTATTGTCACAGAAACAACCTCACATTCTGTCCTCTTCATTCATTCTGAAAGATTGCCTCCTCATAAAAATGAACATCCTCATTTCATGTCCATATCAGGAGTTCCCAGGAGATACATTGTATATAAACATGTAATATTTTGTTACTAAAATGTTACAGAAATCCTCTTTAACAGTAAATCAATACAGAAACGCGCTGTATTTATGTAAACTTTTAAAGATGTGTTTCTGAAACAGCTATAAAATGGCCGTAATATTTGGCTTTTTCTTTAGTTATGGATTATAGATTGTACATTTCAGGTCTAAGGTTTGACATTATATGGCGTTACATAGGTGCATCTCCACAGTGAAGTCAGTCTCTGTAGACCTTCACTAATACTTAGCTATAAGGCTGCAGTTTTACCCTGTAGACAATTTAAGAAACAAGAAAATCCTTAACAATAATCCTTATTATTGGCATTGTTCCTCACAATCTCCCATGTGCAAAAAAGTACTAGTCTTCCCTCAGCCATGTCAGAGGTGCTAATCACTTAGCAAAGAGAAATGGTAATGTGCTTCCTCCCTAGCACTTGTACTGTTCAATTTCCAGCCACCAGGGGGAGTGATTGTGCAGAAGTGTCTTGGCCAACATGGAGTTTGGGCCGAATCTTACAGGTAGACAATTTCTTACTCAGTGTTCATAAAGCTGGAAATGTCATAAGGTTTAGGAAATTACCATGGTTACTGTGTTCTTAAACTGTTTTTATCTTATTTATATCTATCTTAATGCCCAGCTTCAGTGTGCTGCATCTGAGGCTCAGTCGCAGTAGTCCCTGTGCTTCTCCAGGCGTTCCCGCTCCTCCTCGTCCAGCATGTATGCATCAATGAGGGAGAAAAGCTCCTCAGGTGTGGTGGGCGTGATGAAACGCTCATGGTCATTGCCGTACCTGTCCAGCAGCACCATGCTGAAGTACGACCTGGTGATCCTGTAGGCCTGTCTATAGCCAAGAGACACAAAGAGGAGCTCCTTTCATATCAGGGCAGAGATACAAAACAGAAGACACTGGTATCATGAATAGGGGTGTAGGATATCACATGATTGTGTGTTGCATGTGCAATAATCACCAGGGCTGCATGATATCACATCACAATTGCATGGTGCATGTAAAATAACCATCAATTCTGCACGATATTGCAGCGCAATTGTATGGCGCATGTGCAATAATCACCATGGCTACAGATGACGGGTGTAAACATTTCCCTGGACGCCGGCTTTTCGGTATTTTATGGACGTTTACTTACGCCCATAGTTTGATAAGAGGATTAGTCATACGCCTAAAATATTAATGAGAGGTGTTTTGTATCTCCTGAAAGTTAGTAATCTGTATAAATTTGGCGTATCTTTAGGTTTCATAAACATATTGGACTTTCAGCTGCAAAAAGTACCACCACATTATAGATGTCTTTTTTCCTGGTTTAACCACAATATCTCCTCTTTTAATAGTGGATGCTGATCTGTCCCTTTCTTCATCGCCACCTCAGTGCTTATCACTTCCATGATTTACCAAAACAGTGACACATGGCCAGTAACATCCGCTAACTGATTTTAATAAGCGTAAGTAATTATTGTGCATGTGACATATAACCATGATTATATCGTGCAGCCTTATTCATGAAGAATAAACTGTTTCATAATAACAAAACTACTTCAGTTTTGAATATTGAATGACAGGCAGTAGGACACTCCTTACGTAAAGACTCACAAGAGGAAAATTATTTACACGTGGCTTCTCTTAGGAGACATTTGCATCGACTTTGTTTAGCAGACATTTTTATGAGGCACATTAGGAAAATGTGGCTGTCAGGGAGTCAACTGTGTGGCCGAGCTTCTGCTGAATACCCAGATGCATTCTGAGTGGCTTCACAATACCTGAGCCCCTCAATGACGTGAGGGTCCAAATGCCGGTCTTTGATGCGGCCCACCTCTCGAGGAGGCAGGCCCAGAAGCTCGATCACCGTCACCTGTCGCAGGTCCAAACCGCACCCTGCTTTCTACAGAACGACAAAAATGGAGGTGATGGAACATGGCCCCCTCTACTGGCAGGAATTCCAAAACACATCCCAATCAGGTATTATGGACACACCTGTAGCATGATGTTCTGAAGTTTGTAGTACTGGTCACCAGTGCTCGGTGTGGAAAGGATAAGCAGCCTCCTTTTCTCGTAGAACTGGTCCAGCAGAGCAGCAGCTGTCCTCACATTCGTGTTTATCTCCAGCACTGGCAACACACACATTTCTTCCTGATCTTAGGTTGAGAGCATGCAGCTTCCATATCTGCTTTTCATCTTGTGCTCCGGAAACAATAATTAGTAGCTCAAAGCCTGTGTTTTTCCGGCTAACAAGAAATTTCTAAATCAGCACTGCGTGCTTTTCATCCATTGAGGCCTCAGTCCTGCTGCTTTTCATTTAGCCTCAGGTGCTCAAGCTAATGATTTGGATGACGGGGCGTTTTTTTATGGTGTGTCAGGTGTTATGTATTAAGTATTTAAAAGCATTTAAAATGTTTTCTAAAGCCTTGGGGCTCTGGACATCAAGGGTCAGACTTGGGCTCTGCTGGTTTGAAGGACTAAAGGTGGAATAAGTGGATGCATTGTTCAAGGTGGGGGGAACACTTACTGACGCAGACGGGAGCGACTCCAGCCCAGCTGCGGCTGAACTGGCACACTCGGGTGGCGACCCCCCTCCGCTCATAGCCCCCCTCACAGAAGTACTCGCACACGGCTCCGTAGTTATTTCCATCGGAGGAGCATTTCAGGTACCCATGCAGCGGAGGCTTCAGGGCGGGACACCTCCGCACTGGGGGGGGGGGGGGGGGCAAATCCGTTCGGTCATGGAGAGTCTCTGGCAGAGTCATTCACCCACCGCATTCCTCATGCTGGTTAACAGCTAGCTACGGCCTCGCTGCATCGAAAAAAAGCTAAGATGGAATTAGCAAAATTCAAAACCAAGTTCTAACAGCAGACTACACCAGAAACTGCATTTATCGTGCATTCCACTGCTGTCCAAGGGCGAGGAGAGAGTTTGTTATTGGTGGGACACGACTTAATCATTTAAATGCAAAAGGCTTATTTATAGGGGGAGACGAATGAAGCCAAATTAAAAATGGGGGGGGGAATCCCTCCCACCCATGCCCTGGTTGAAACACCCCAGCCCCCACCATAATCATACGCATCATCGCCCCAACATTCTGACGACATTGGCACATAGAGCTTTTCAATTTATTTAAGCCATCATTATATGCAAATCAGTTAATATTAAAATACTGATTCAATATCCAATGGAGCTGCGAGACCTTGTTTCATTTAGCTTTATGATATTATAGTTTAATTTCATGCTTCATGCATCAGTTTATGAGACTTTTTTGCGGTTTTCTTTGAATAAAAGGTTTGGTGCACTGGTACTTCCCCACCCCCCCATTTCACTCCCATACCCTCCACTCGCACTATGAACTTGCAGGCTGCCTTGTTCCGGGCTTGGTCGTACGCTTTATATCGGATAACGTGGATCCCCTCTTTGAAGTCTGACCCTGACTCTGGACCTGTCAGTGTCACGCTACAAATGGAGAAAAAAAAATTTAGTAGGAAAAGTATGACGATAAAGATGGATTTTAACAAAAGAAAAAGGCTGATCTGTGTTAATACTCAGGCAGTGCCGTATCAGCTGTATCCTTGACGATCGGGGGGTCCCAGGACACTCTGGCACTCAGCTGTCCTGGTGCTGCAAGCTTGACCCGCGATCGAGGGCATGTGATCTTTGGAGGCTCGTGATCTATAATTGCATGACAGCAGACGGACATTGCGAATTCAGGACTCAGTTACCATCAGCGGTTAGCCCACTGTACCTCAGCTAACATCATGAAGACTTGGCTAGCCCACTGTACCTCAGCTAACATCATGAAGGCTTGGCTAGCCCACTGTACCTCAGCTAACATCATGAAGACTCGGCTAGCCCACTGTACCTCAGCTAACATCATGAAGACTTGGCTACCAGCTAACATCATGAAGACTTGGCTACCCCACTGTACCTCAGCTAACATCATGAAGACTTGGCTAGCCCACTGTACCTCAGCTAACATCATGAAGGCTATAAGATCTGAGACAAACATAGAAGGCACAGAAGCCTCAGACACAGTGCCGCTTTCCAGATACTCCTGGAATGCTAGAACATTTTCTTAATGATAAGATACGTAGGAAGCCTTTATATACTTTGGAAATGTCTGCCTCAGTGTGTCTTCCTGAACTATTAAGTTTTCACGTCCCGTAAGTTTTAACATTCAAACTCCACCACTGTTTTTCTGTTTGTTTTATGAAATTTTGTGCCATTCATTTTCAAATGTTCTTTTATTGTTCACTTTACTTATTTTTCCAGTGTCCTTATGTTCTGATGCCGCTATTTATTTCTATTCTTTAATGTGAACCGACAGCGTGCTGGATCCGTGTGAGTGAGGATCTCAACATATGAAGTCTATATGACATTGAACTTGTATGTTGCAAACCAAAATGTCCGATATTTTGCATTATTTATGTTGTGTAAGACAGCCCCAAGAGATCCTATCTGATAACATATAAACGTCATAAACGGCCAGCGGCTGGGTGCTCTGGCCGGGACGCTACCTCCGCAGGACGGCTCTGTGCCGCTCCACTTGCCGTTCTCCAGACAGGTACGGCTGCGGTCGCCTTCGATTTCGTATCCCGGGTTACAGGTGTAGTCACACCTGGAGTCCACAAATACACCGTCGGAGCAGCTGAACGTGCCGTAGTAGATTGCGGGCAGAACATGACAGCGAATCTCTAGAGGATTTCCACAGAAACAGCCGGTCTCATCCAAACTCCCAGCACTGCACTGCTACTGATATCCGCTGACCAAAATCATCTTAGGCACACATATTTCCAAGGTTTAAAACTGACAGATTTAGTACTGCCTCTCTAGTTTTACACATTGACAGATTCTGTAAACCTCTAAATTGTAAAAAAAAAAAAAAAAAAGTTTTTTTTTATTGCCTTATAACAGTTTTATAAACATTTATTATTATTATTATTATTATTATTATTATTATAGGAAGGAATTAATCAGCAGTGTGTTTAGAAGGAGAATCGGATAGCTTAAAATTTACATTTAATAAGAAATCAGTTTTAGACTAATTAAGTATTGGTAATCATGTAGATAACAGCATGGTGGACACCATGCAAACCGGCCATCTCCCTGCGGAGTAACCCCCCAAAAAGCCTTATGAAGACAGCCACTCACGGCGGCAGTAGGCCAGCCTGGACCAGCGGCGACTGGGCAGGCACTGGACCGCGGACGGCCCAACCAGCTGGCTCCCACTGTCACAGGACAGCTGGCACCACGTCCCCAGGGCGCTTTGGTGATGTCCTCCACGTGGTGATCGACAGCTCGCCTGCCCATTCCTCAGGCTGAGCGTGTGGCACCAGCGCTGGCCTGGCACAGGAAGGGAACATGACGGGAGCCTCGTCAGGTGACAGGTGACCTTGGCGTGGCCCCCTGTAGCGCATTACCTGTCAGTAGCTGCCTGGATGAGCTTCTCAAAGCTTATGGGATTAGCAGATATTGTTCTCCATTTGTCTGCTTGCACTTACTGCTGTAGTCCAGTCTGGGGCTGTAATGATTATCAGCCCCCGCTTCTGCGTCACCGTATCCCTCCCCAGAGCCTGAAATATACAGCGCACCATAATTAGATTTTTTCTCATCCACCACACAAGCCTTGTTGTTACCCAGAGACCAGACCAGAGTCTGTTTTTGCTGCAAAATACTAAGCATGCACACAGATCCTCTTCCAGCCAGAGTCTTAATGAGCTGCAGTTTGGATTGCGACTTCAAAGCTACCATGATTGGAGGTTTAATTTTAATCCACATCTATACAGATTTAACTCTTAATCGAGGTCATTAAATTTTTAGCCAAAAATGTTTCTAAGATGATGCCAGTCCAACATTTTCTTAAAAAAATGCATGGGCATCAACTTATTATACAGTATATAGTATAGTATAGTACAGTATAGTATAGTATAGTATAGTTTGGCAGGCCTATAGTAGCTATGTATAAATTTATTTTGACATTACATAACTATGTTTGATGATCTTGTCAGATCAGGTCAGAAAGATTATGCGAGGCACTCTACCATGTTGTTATTTTGGATACATCATGAGAGACCAAGGGGTTTCCCAAAATTCTGGTTTCCCAACTGCAAAACTGAAAATCCAGATGTCCTCAGCATCTAAAGCAGTGGTCACCATCTTTGTAGTAGGTAACCGAGGAACAATGAGAGAAACCAAGCGATAACTGCCATAGGGTCACCCAGGTTATTTGTGGAAAAAACCCAGAATACACTGATGTATCCCTATAACAACAGACAAACAAAACTAATCGGTTTGCAAAACCACGATTTCTTGACTTTCAAAAGAAATCACTACGCGATTCTCAACTTCTGTCTGCAACCTTTGTCCGGGTCTCTAAAAGGCCGTCCCTCACAGACGACAAATCTTCAATCTTACCTATTACATTTAGATCCTGCAAGCAGAAAAAATGCCAGTGCATCAGTGAACCTTTTTACCAGACAGCAATAGGAGCTTCATGGACACCAAATCTCTGGGAACCAGCAGGGTTCTCTATGAAAAAATGTGCTGTCATTCCTGGAAAAATGCTTTAGAAATTCAATATTCTCAACTATTCTGGCTATACACACTTTCTAACATGTTTCTTCAGTTTTTGTTGCCTTGTTACCTTAAAAAAATATGGTTTTACCATTTGGAATAACTACAAGAATGTTAAATACATTTGTGTGGAAACCACATGAATCATAGAAGCGATAGGCCGCTGTGTAAAGTTTGGTGTAATACTTCAAAAATTTACCACATAACTATTTTAAGCTAATTACAGTCCGATTGTTTCTGTAACTATGTCTGGCATATTAAATTCCCGCAATGGGTTTCTGAAGTCAAACCACAGGAGCCAAGGAAATGTTCTTCCGTCACATAATTACCGAATTCTCTTAAGTTTTTGGGATCTTCTGTTTTAGTTCATTTGTACAGATATTGTTGGAATAACATTTTCAATTATGTTTAGAAATTTATTTTTTATTATAAACTGAAATTTCTTGGTGTGGGTTTTTACCGTACTACACACTGAGTGATTTTTTTTCATAGAAGATGAATGTTACACCAAGGTTTATGGAACATATTACATTAAAGAAATATGCCCAAAAAGTCGAGACTACATTATAGGGTTAGTTACAGCACACTTTCCACTGGGCAGGCAGTGGTGTAGCATCCAGATACTGCAGCTTGAAAATGCAGTGCAACATACCAAGCCAGTGACAGCAGCAGCCGTGTCTGGCGTTTGCCTGCTGAGTCGTCCCAGTGGAATAACTTGTGCTGTGTTGATGCGTGTTCTCCTCTAAACAGAGGCTTTATTCACATTAACTGTGTTCTGGATCTAATGCACTGTGTGTGACTCACTCCCATTGACTGAATTCAGATTTTCCATTGAATTGACTGGCTTAGATGGGGCCCTTGGCATATATCTGCTGTTTCTTGCAGAAGTCCAGAGACAGTAAAATGTATTTTAATAAGTATTAAAAGTAGACAGAATATAAAACATTCTTAAAGCTGGAACTTCACCAAACTACTCTGGACCTATGTTATCTTTTTCTCCATCCAAATTTAATTAAATTCATTATTTCTGAAGGCATGCTTTCCCAAAAATAACGTTAATAGCATTTGTAAGCTTCCATATTTTCACAGAGAAATACACTATATGGACAAAAGTATTGGGACACCTGGCCATTACTCCCACAGGAACTTTTATGACGTCACATTGTAAATCCATAGGAATCATTATGGAGTTGGTCCCCCCTTTGCAGCAATAACAGCTCCACTCTTCTGGGAAGGTTTTCTGCAAGATTTTGTAGTGTGTCTGTGGGAGTTTTTGCCCATTCATCCAGAAGAGCATTTGTTTTGTGCACTGGGACATAGTCATGCTGGAACAGAAAAGGTTCTTTCCCAAATTGGTCCTACAAAGTTAGAAGCATAGAATCGTCCAAAATGTCCTGGTATGCTGAAGCATTAAGAGTTCCCTTCACTGGAACTAAGGGGCCCAGCCCAACCGTTGACAAACAACCCCATACCATTATCCCTCCTCCACCAAACTTTACAGTTGGCACAATGCAGTCAAACCCAGACTCATTCATCAGACTACCAGACAGAGAAGCATGATTCATCACTCCATAGAACATGTTTCCACTGCTCCAGAATGCAGCGTTACACCACTCCATCCGACACTTGGCATTGTGCTTGGTGATGTGAGGTTTGCATGCAGCTGTTCGGCCATGGAAGCCCATTCCATGAAGCTCTTGATGTACAGTCTTTGTGCTGGGATTAATGTCAGAGGAAGTTTGGAATTCTGCAGTTTTTGAGTCAGCAGAGCGTTAGGGACTGTCATGCACTATGTGCCTCAGCATTCAGTGACCCCGTTCTGCTACTTTACATGGTCTGGCACTTCATGGCTGAGTTTCTGTAGTTCCTAAATGCTTCCACTTTGCAATAATACCACTTACAGTTTGTCATGGAATATCTAGCAGGGAAGAAATTATGTTTTATTGTAAAGGTGGCATCCTATGACAGCGCCACACTTGAGTTCACTGAGCTCTTCAGAATGACCCATTCTTTCACACATTTGTAAACCTGACTGCATGGCTAGGTGCTTGATTTTATACTGTTATGGCAATGGATCTGAAGGAAATGCTGGAATTCAATGACTAAGAGGTGTGTACCATTACCTATGTCCATATGGTGTCCATTGTTAGATATTGCTAAAGACTGGCTTGCGATTCAGGGTGGCTTTTCCCCTGTCTTTTGAATGATCTGTTCTGGGATCAGCTCCAGACACACTGGGACACTGCACTGAAAGTGGGTAAGCTGGTTGCCAGAACTAGAGTAGGAGTCAGATGCCACGTTCGATCATGGCACAGTCGTAGGCTAATAGGTCTGCGGACGGCTTTAAATAGGCCAAAATGAAGAGGAATACTAAAGCACAAGGTAATCTGATACCCTCTCGGCCACCAGGCAGAGTGTGCAGTGCAGTTAGAGTACACCTAACAAAGCAAAAATGCAGAGGTGGACTGAATCAGAATGTGCCTCAGCCCTTCCTCATAATGGGACATGGCCTGACTGTTATACAGCAAGGCTGACAAACTGCAAAAGAATGACTGCAAACTGTAATGCAGAATATGCAGTATGAATCAGTATATGAATATAAAATACAATAACGATAATCTTTCTTGTCATTGTCACTTGGACAATGAATTTGAAAAATGCAATTCGACTCAATGTGAGGCATAAAAAGAGTAATAAAATATTAAAAATATAGAAATTGCACTGAATATTGCACTTCATTACAAATTGCACAGAACACTGCATTGACTATACAGATTGCACTGAATTTACAGACTACACTGATGAAAAATAGTGTTCTTAACAAAAATGATAAAATGTGATAAGGATATATAATGTTCTCTTCAAACCATATAAAAGAATGCAGTAAGTATATCTAAGCCCCACCTTCCTTCATTCTGTGCATATGGAGTCTGTGTGATCTAAGCCCCGCCTCTGTGCATATGAAGTCTGTATGCTCTAAGCCCCGCCTCCACTCTAAGCCCCGCCTTAATTATGTGTGTATGGAGTCTGTGTGATCTAAGCCCCGCCTCCACCCTAAGCTCCGCCTTCACTCTATTCGTATGGAGTCTGTGTGCTCCGAGCTCTGCCTCCACTCTAAGCTCCGCCTTCACTCTATTCGTATGGAGTGTTTGCTCCAAGCTCCACTTTCATTCTGTGCATATGAAGTCTGTATGCTCTAAGCCCCGTCTCCACTCTAAGCCGCGCCTTAATTCTGTGTGTATGGAGTCTGTGTGATCTAAGCCCCGCCTCCACCATAAGCTCCGCCTTCACTCTATTCGTATGGAGTGTTTGCTCCAAGCTCCGCCTCCACTCTAAGCCCCGCTTTCATTCTGTGCATATGGAGTCTGTATGCTCTAAGCCCCGCCTCCACTCTGAGCCCCGCCTCCACTCTAAGCCCCGCCTTCATTCTGTGCGTTTGGAGTCTGTGTGGTCTGAGCCTCTTCTCATGTCATGCAGGTTTCCTCCAACAACCTAAAGGTATGCAGTTATGTGAATCGGTGTCTCTAACTTGCCCACAGAATATGTCTTTTGTGCGTGTGTGCGCGCATGCCCTGTGATGGACTGGCATCCCATCCAGAGTGTACACCAACCTCATGCCCACCCTCGTACCCTGTCCAGCCTGAGAAAGGCTATAACTGTCACCCTCAATTTTGCTCAGGATTAGCAGGAAGACTGATGCCGTGATGGATGGATATTTGGAGGCTTATTCAGAAAATGCAGTTTGCCTGCATGTTTTTAATCTGTGGGAGGAAACCAAAGACCCAGAGGAGAGGGGCACGTAGCGAGCGAAGAGCAAACCTACACGCGGCGCATAGCAAGCGGAGAGCAAGCCGACACACGGCGCGTAGCAAACGGAGAGCGAACCTACACGGGGCGCGAGGTGGGAGTGCAGCATTCAGTCAACTTCTATATTATAAGCACTGATCATAAATTACAGCGTTTGCTTTCTGTTATAAGGACAAGTTAATAAAAAGCTGTACCCTCAAACAAACCCAAACACGGATGGATGACCCAAGAATGCAGATTTCTGATTCATTATAAATGTATTCATTTTAATAAAAGTCGAACTACAAGAATTAGTTAAGATAAGAAAATGTTTTGTACAATAACTTTAAACTTTAGAATAAACATTGTTTTTTTTCTCAGGAAGTGCTGCTTCACTTATACCGTTATATATCCTTTTTGGAATACAATGAAAATGTCTGGTATGCATGCATTAGTGCTGTCTGATGATGTGTTCTTCATTCAGTCTGGACATTAAGCGTGTACAGCGCAATAACTGCATACCAGACAGCCGTAGTAGCGTCCACTGTTTCCTCTTGTGGCGCAGTCAAATGTAGCCCCCTTATATGTTGCGGAGCGTCTTTTAGCTCACAGGAATCCTGCGGATTCCAGTTTTAAAATAAAGTTACATTTGTGCCGTGGCATCCCCATCATTACTCAAAAACCTTAATCAGCTTAATAGCAGGAAAAAAAGCCGCTTCACAAAACAGTACAGCTCTACAGTAATTTTTGTTTAAGGCTTCAGCGTAACACTTAGATAGATACGGGTTTCTGCTGGTAATGAGCTAATAGGACGCCCTAGGAATTTCCATATAGTTCTTTCTGTGGTAGAGGTATAATGTTAATGTTAAACCGAGAAGCGAACACAACATTGAGCAAACCTGCTTGATTTCGAAAATGAGCTGTCAGATATCAGGAACAGATCGTTTAGAACGTAGAGGTGTTGAGAAATGGACAGTGTAGTATTTCCCATTCATACTGCATAGCACGCTAGTTACAATAACGCAAGATGTTACATCAATACCACGGACAACTACTACGATTTCATGCCTTAATCTTCATGTTTATTTGCGTTATTTTTCACCATTTTAACACAGTTTCCTTCATATGTCTTAAATATCTGCATAATACTGGTTTAATATTAGCATAATTATTTTGGTTTCGTTAAAATAATGTTTTTTATCCTTACCTTCATTCCGGCCAAAAGCAAAGGTCTCCGCGTGCATCAGTACAGGTATAAGCAAAAAGAAATTTGACATCTTGACTCGGGAAGCTAAAAAGTTTTAAAATAATAAACGTGAACCTTAAAAAATAAATTAAAAGTTATAACTTCAAAAATGAATCAAGTAGTCTGATATCACGCCATAAATGACTGTCATAAGTACAGCATATCAGACTGATCGGTATGTTTAACTAAGATGTTCATAGAAATAGTTACATTTACGATTTCGAAAGTGTGGAGTCAGTTTTCCAAGAGCTCTGCTGGTCATTATTTCCCGTCCTTCGGAGAAAAGTGTTGCCAGGAACTGCTCGAGCGACTAGTTTGGCTTTAAAGGGGCAGTGTCTCCCGTATGATCATTTGATCGACATTGCATCGGTGCAGAATTACTCCAAAATCAATAGATCCAACAGAATGTTCAACCTGGATTCTTTGATTTAGTAAAACTGTACTGTTATAAATATTTGAAAAGCACTCCGTTTATTGTACTATTAGCTGTACCTGTTTGGTCATCTGCTGAAGAGCTCGAGTTTATACCTGTAGGAAGTTTCTTCATTTGTTAAAATTGTATGCAGCTCCAGTGGCTAAATAATCGCACATTGCTGAAATTAAATTCAGACATACTGAGCAAGCAAAACACCATGGACACCCTGTTCTTACTTTACAATAGTCTGTGGAAGTGATATCAGTGTTAATAAAAGCAAGGAAGTTTTATTTATCATTTTAAATATATACAATATAATGAGACATAGTATATATATACATATATACACATGGAAATATGTGAATCTCATATATATATATATATATATATGAATCTCATATATATATATATATATATATATATATATATATGTGTGTGTGTGTGTGTGTGTAATAACATCTACGAATTAAAAATGTATTTAATTTTTTTATTTTAATTTAGAATCACAACCAAAGTTGTACAAAAACAGCAGCTGGTGTAATGACACACTTCATGACGGCATTTGTCTCTTTGCTGAGTCAGTACTCAGCCATTCAGTATTGTTTTTATTCTCTCAGAAAAGTGGAGTGCACGCAAAATTGTCCCTTTAAGGTTTTGGTTGGTCTGCTATTGTACTTAAGGAATAAGCCACTGGGTCTGACAATGTCAAAGCCTGACACATAATCTGTAGCAATTTAGGAATTAAGATATGCACAACCTCGGCAAATAAATGTTCTTAGGCAGTCTGTTTGCCAGCAGAACGTAAATTTAAGTTTGATTAATTGTCATTGTCTCCAGACATTCCAGATAGGACCTAATTCTGGCAGAAAGCAATCATCACTTTAAAAAAACAAGACCAAACACTGAGATCACTCTTGATGGAAATTTCATCTCCTCTCAGTGCATAGCATCTTTCACCAGGTCCTGCAGGTTCATATTTCACACATTCATGAAGCAGTCAGCCAGGTGTTGGCCACAGCATGCTTATCTTTCAGCAGCTCACCTATGACTGGACTTCTGTGACGTGTGAGCAAATATCCAGGTCATGCCAAACACTTTTGAAATATCACAGCTATTCTCCCTTCACTGGTACATCAGTCCACAAAGACCCTCTCATGATGAATCAAGATTCCCTCACTTTCAGTATAATAGAATTTTTCCTGCTCCCCAGAAAGAAAAGAAACAAATTTAATCAGTATACAGACGGTCCTCTACTTACGAAAATTTAACATACGAACTTTCAGACAAAAAGAACGAAGCATCCCACTTGAGATTATTTTTGTTTTATGTATCATTAGTAATGTGTTTTAGGATAAGACAACATGTATTGACATTATATCATACTTACTTATGCATGCAGATTTGAATACCCTTAAAATGATGCTGAATAACAACTTACGAACATTTCAATTCATGAATGGTGGTTTGGAACGTATCTCGTTCTTAAGTAAAGGACAGCATCGCAGATTTAGCTTGGCTCTGACTGAGTACTCAGTTTCACTGGACAGGGTTTTGGAGCAGCAGCCGCTTCTGGATTTTGTTTTGGAGCTTTGTGGTTGTCACCCTCCTCCTCGTGGGAATGCCGACTCATCAGCAGCGAGCGGAGCCCCCTGCTCTGCTCTGTATATTAGATATAATATACCTGTATAACCATGTATTATAATTAGGGCCTTGGACCCCCGGTGTTGATCCCGTGGCTCGGGCCTTGGCTGTGGTTGATTCCAGTGCAGCATACTGAGTGTGCTTCCTCTGTCTCCTGTCTAGCCCTGAACCTTCTTGCCTGCCTGGTTCCTGTGCTTCTCCAATCCTGATCCTGCTCGCACCTGACCTTCCCGGTCTGCCTTCCTCCTGGCTCGGGTCTTGCCTGTAGGACTGACCACCTGGCTAATGAACATTCCTGAAAACTCAGCAATGTAATGCAATCTTTCAGGCTGTTCTTGTCCTTCAGGGATACAGTCTCTCAGGGTACTGCTTCCCAGGCGCTGAATTAGCTGCCCCCTGCTATGTCATGATATATGGGTTAAATGCAAAGGACGCATTTTATTGTTGTGTGTCAACATTGATCACCAAATTCTAAATCAGTATGTGCACTAAGTATTTTGTCCAACAAAGAGAAAAAATCCATCCATCCACCCATCTTCCAACTATGCCTCCGGAGGGACATGGATATCCTGGCATATTCTGGGGGCCCAGCCCTTTATAGGAGCCACAAAATGTAACCCTAGGCATCCAAGGGGACATTTTCCCAAGGGCTGTAGCATTTAAAGCTAAGTCCCTGATCCTGGTCAGTTTTGCCAGACAGGGAAAAAAATCTAAATCAAAATAAACCTATTCTGGTTACCAGTATCTTCAGGTTAAAAACACCATTCACAGACATTAATAGTTACATTCACATTTTTTTCTAAGGAAGGGCTTTATATAATTGGGTGCATTAATGGTACAGTTCATTTAAAAATAACAGAAGATAATGGTTTGATACCAAAGTTCACTAATCTTATTATTAGACTTGAAATAACTTTAAAATAAATAGATAAATAAAAGATAGATAAAAGGACTTACTGTAACAGTCCTTTTCAAAACTATGGATTGTTATTAAAAAAATTCTGCATATGGCATTCTCTCTCTCTCTCTGTCTCTCATTTTTAAAAATAAATTTATTTTAGTATTTATTATTTTAGTATTTAGTGTTTTATAAATATATGAAAATGTTGATATATGTGGTTCTGGCATTTTGCTTAAAAGGATTTGCTGGTTTATTTTGGATGTTGCTGCTTTGTTTCCACCTTCCAGAAGCACACAGCTATGCACCGTGACTTGGAAGCATCCATCCTGCATCCTCTCTGCCGTCAGTCTGTCTGCCATCGGCCTAAAATGATCTTTCTTCTAAAGATGTAGAAGCAAGATGGGCACTCATAATATTTGAAATGACAACTCTTCGTACTGAGCAGCACAGTGGTGAACTCCGTTACCTCACACCTCTGGTATCAGGGTTCGAGTCTCCAGCAAGATTCCATGCATGTGGAGTTTGCCTGTTCTCCCCGTGTCATTGTGAGATTTCTGCAGGGGCTCTGTTTTCCCCCACAGTCCAAAAACAGGCTAAGGCTGAGTGGAGTTACCAAATTGATCATAGGTGTGAGCAGGGGCGGATTAACGCACAGGCTAGATATGGCTTAAGCCTAGGGGCCCCACGTGTGCCAGCCTGCAAGGGGGCCCCCATTGGCGCGGAGCGGGGCTGGGTTGGGGGGCCCACAGACTACTGTAGCCTAGGGGCCTCCGTACACCTTAATCCGCCCCTGGGTGTGAGTGCCTCGCGATGGGTTGGTGCCCCGTCCTGATTTGCCCATAGGTGTGAGTGCCTCGCGATGGGTTGGTGCCCCGTCCTGGTTTGCCCATAGGTGTGAATGCCCTGCGATGGGTTGGTGCCCCGTCCTGGTTTGCCCATAGGTGTGAATGCCCTGCGATGGGTTGGTCCCCCGTCCTGGTTTGCCCATAGGTGTGAGTGCCCTGCGATGGGTTGGTGCCCCGTCCTGGTTTGCCCATAGGTGTGAATGCCCTGCGATGGGTTGGTGCCCCGTCCTGGTTTGCCCATAGGTGTGAATGCCCTGCGATGGGTTGGTGCCCCGTCCTGGTTTGCCCATAGGTGTGAGTGCCCTGCTATGGGTTGGTGCCCCGTCCTGGTTTGCCCATAGGTGTGAATGCCCTGCGATGGGTTGGTGCCCCGTCCTGGTTTGCCCATAGGTGTGAGTGCCCTGCGATGGGTTGGTGCCCCGTCCTGGTTTGCCCATAGGTGTGAGTGCCCTGCGATGGGTTGGTGCCCCGTCCTGGTTTGCTCTCTGCCGTGTCCACAGGCTCCAGACCCCTGCAACATTGAATAGGACATGTGGCTTCAGAAGATGGATGGGTAACTCTTTTTTTTTTTACTTGTGATTAGAAGAGAATTGTATAATTTGAGTTTAATATATAAACTTATTTTTCCTTAAAATATATTTTTTTTAAATCGCGCAATGACAGCATTAGAGACTGGTTCGCTTTTGCGGTAAGAGTCTGAATGTGTGTGATTCAATTTAGCCCTATTAAATCTAGCCGCCAGATGGCAGCAGTGTATAAATTATCAGTACTCTCCTGATTCCAGTCACTGATACTCATGATCGATCTGCAGTATGAGTCCTAATGACTTAGTGCGATTACCGTGTACATAGATACACCAAAGTATACAGAATATTACATAGACCTAACAACCTTTAAAGCATTAGCTGTAATAGTATCCAAAGAAAGCAATAATATGCAAATGAAAATCAATACACGCAAAAATCAGTCGTACCTTTCACTGAAAAGCTTTCATCATTTTAAAAAGTCTAAATTTCATAGAGTACAGGTTTTTTGCCACTGGTCAGCAAAGGTTTAACAGCTTTTTAAATGAAGTCATCAAAGTATCTTAGGAGAACTATAAACCGAGGATCAAACCTAAACTTAGTTGCCATTTTCAGTGTGTACTGATGTCTTCCCGATTTGTTTGCAATCTTTATACCCGCGTTAGTAAATGTCTTTTAAACCCTCCCGGATCCCTCCCAGGCGCGGCGGGGTCGATGCGGGCCGCACGGTTATTTGCATGTCACCCGGCACGGCCCGCGGCTGCGCCCTCTGATTGGCTACTGGGCCGCTGGCTCCGCCTTCTCCGCGCCGGGAATGTCCGTGTGAGAGACCGAGCACGTCCTTCCCGGCGGCTTCCGTATAAGTACCACGGATAGGCTGCAGACTGTTGCTGGAGACGTTTGCGATCAGCCATTCGAGACGGAGTCCGAGCGAAACGGTCCCAAAGCAGCACGCCTCTGCCCCGGAGCCCGCGGGGATTGCGTCGGAGCTGCCTTGTCCTGATCAGCGGTTTGTTCAGGTCGGTACCTTCGCCAGCCTCGTCTGTGTAATTAAAACTAAAGCTTGCATTTTCTCCTTTCTGCCTTTTTTGGTGATCAAAAACGTAGGACATGGTTAATGCATTTTAAAACCAGCTGCATATTCTGTTGTATATTTTAGCTGCTCTTGTTCTCTATTCTAGATGCCAAATTGATATAAAAGATGGCTCTAAAGTGCATTTAATTTCTAAATTGTCTCGCAAGGCTTAAGTAATGAATCCCTGTCCTAATACAGTCCATATATATATTGTAAATGTCTGGTTTCTGACTGGCATTACTAAAGTCACCCCTTCCAATGTTTTTTTTTTCCTTCTCGACGAGAAACTGGAAGATTTTTAATCCATATATTCGTATGCAGTATATTTCTACGTTTACATCGTGCGAATAGTTCTGCGTCGCTTCTGGAAATGCGATCCACAAAGGGCTTGGCACTGGCTCACTATCCTTATTGTGACACTTGCAACCGAAGTACTACAGTGTCCTCATGGGGGGGGGGGGGGGGGCTGAAACGAGGCGGGTGTCCCTTGCATTATGGAGTGCATGCATGCATTTTCCACTTACGTAGGTTGAACTGCTATACGGCACAGGCGATTTCTAGTTTAATTCCTTTGCGTGCAGCTGCTTTAATTTAAGACGTAAATTACTTCTTTTAATGTGCCTTGGTTCTACAATAACTGCTATAATTTATTTTTGCAATTACCTGCACGTGCTCGTCTCGCGCTTGCTGCGGAATAAAAGGAACCGGCTTGAAAGTGTAATTTATGGGTCGCAGCTTCGTTATAAACAGATCGCACTTATTCCCGCAAAATAACTCCCAGCCACACCTGATCTCTGAACAGATTGCTGCAGTCGAGGATTGCATTTGAACAGGGTAGTTCTAACGTTGGTTTGCATAGAGTGAGTAACTGGAAATCTTTTGCTCTCTCGCGCGCCTTGATTCCTGTTAACTGCTACTTTTATGGGGAAAAAAGGATTATAGAACATTTTATCCAAAATGTATTTAATCCTGAATGTACCAGTGTAGAAGTTGTACTGCAGCGGTTTGGTTGTATCCTCACTGTTCCCACTAAGCTGCCAGATTCCTCTGACAGCCTTATTCTTTCCAGGGTTTTCAGCTGGTCCTTCTGAACCTTCAACATGATGCAAATCAGCAGCGAGTTTTCCAGCCACAGACACTCACTACTCAATGTGATGAACCGTTTCATCGCCGCTGCCAACAACATGGATGAGACCATCATGGTGCCCAGCCTGCTGCGAGATGTTCCACTGGAGGACCAGGGCCCGACGGAGGACAGAAACCATGGCGATGAGCCCAGTTACCAAGGCAAGCAGAGGGACATGTATGAGCACTACCTCCTGTTGAAGTCCATCAAGAACGACATGGAATGGGGGCTGTTCAAAAGAGAGCTCGGTGGTGGCTCCAGCTTCCTGGAGATGACCGTCAGACAGGAGGAGCCTTGGCAGCCGAGGGCAGAGGGGGTGGACGCGTCTGAAGGCACTTCGGATCTGGAAGGCCAGTTCCATTACCACTTGCGTGGGCTGTTTGGGGTGCTCTCCAAACTCACCCTGCAAGCAGACCATCTCACTAACCGCTACAAACGGGAGATTGGGGGAGGAGACTTGATGAGATAAGCTCCGCCTCCTGTTTAATTATGAACTTCGCCTGCCCTGCCCCTCTTATCTCGCACTGGTGGTGTTTGCTGAGCACAGAAGTGAGCTGCGTAAAGGCCGGTTCACTCCCCTTGTTCACTAGACACAAAGGGCCTTGTACTCCATTTAGCAACTAACATGCATATAGCATATTATCGGTCCTTCTTGAGTAGCGCCCTCCACCAACGCTGTCAAAAGGTGTGGATCCCATGTATTAACTCCATAAACCAGGGTCACTGATTTGAGAAATGTAGACAACAATGCACAATTGTCTAGAATTAAGTGGTTAATTTGAACAAAATGATCTTTTGATAATTACAAAAGTTGCAATTAGTTTTGATTGGAAAAATGATATCCTGCACTACTGCACAAATGAATCCTTTATGTATGCTCTGAGCACAGATTTTGTGTGATCAGTCAGTCAGGCCTGTCATCGGGTGGCGATTCGGCTGCCTGCCGGTGCTCCAGTGCCTGTCGGCGTGTTTCCCTCTTTCCACTTAAGGATACTTTCACTGCACTTTATCTTGAGCGGTTTCCTTGGTGTGTGAACCTGCTGTAATGTCTCATTTCCTTGGCAACCAGCGGTTTTATATTGTCACGCACAGCGTTACTGAGGCTGGTGGCTAAAGTCACACCTGCTTCCATTTTTATCTTGACGCAAAAGCAAATTTATTGGCAACTCGGAATGTCAGGATCGCCCCTGACGTCTCAGCCGGTGACTTCGGGGGATCTTAACCACTAGCGTGTAAACTAGGCCCTTTTTATAATGCTGAAGCACTTTTTCAATAACAGTTGGACTCCGTTGAGAATTGAGCTGATCTGTCAAAATAAACCGTAACTGAAGTTGAACAATCTGTGGTTGTGTGATTAAATTGGGGGTGGGGGTGTTAATTTGAATGGTTTTTCATTAATTTTGTTGACACACTCAGTCACAAGTCATATTCCTTTAATGAACCAACCAATCAGCCAAATTACACTCCCAGCCAATAACTTCTTATTGTCCTAATAATAATTTTTGTTACACAATTAATCACTGCAGACTGAAATACTGAGACTGAAAGACATTAGTATTGGCTCTCAGGTCTTTGTACATATATAAACTCATAAGTTGATTTTGCCTTTTTTGTGTGCATTTGTATATAAAATCCCAGTTCTTTATCCACATTCAAAGTTTATAACTATTACTTTATATGCAAATTCAGTTAGAAGCGCAAAATTGTCTCCAGTAAGTTGGTCCAAATAGTAATAAAACCAATTATAGTTCCATGCACATTTCAGCTTTACAATCACAGTGCTGATTCAGATTTGAATTTCTGGTTCTTGGTGTGAAAAAAGTATTTTTGTTTTTGATACAATCTAAAGTTTTTAAATCAGCGATAGTGGACAGAAGTTTTCAAATAAAAGCTTCTGCAACTAGCCATGAATATTCCTGAATGTCTCTCACCCACATTCTACCCTCTATAGCTCTATAATTGTAGAAGACCTGCCAGTTGGAGCAGATAAGGATAACAGTATGAAAGGTTGATAAAGGGATGCAAGTTTCCAACGTGATATAAGAGTGAGGTCAGGTTACAGGACAGCTCAGCACAAGTGGGCAGAGGCCTAAGAGCTGAGATATACATTTATCAACCAATATATCCATAGTGGAAATAGACCCATTTTGCAGATTCTACTTGCAAAGCTAGTCAATAAAAATTATTCAGGTCCAGAAAGAACAAATACAGACCAAGGTTTTGTTTCATCCAACCAGTAGAGTATAAAGAGTAACAGTCACAGAGTACTTGTGGCCCTGCAGTTGCCAAGCCCTTCCTTTATCCAGCATCCTGCTTACATTTCCTTTACACACAGTGCATCTTAAACAGGCGCTCCCTGAGCAGACAGACCCTCTGTGGAAATGTTATTAGATAAACTTTCTCACTGATCCAAGCAACCTGCTCCCTAACAGTGAATCATATAGTTGCAACTGAACATACACAGCATGCAGACAGGATCAAGGACTTCAGTACTGTGCGGTTAGGTTTAATAATAATGGCTGTGACGTACGATCTAAGTCATTTTAAATCCCTGCTGGGATTGTCACTACTGCCTGGAGTTTACAGAGTCAGTTCTGTTGCCAGAAACATGTTGTTAATCACAGAAGTAAAAGGAGCATGGCCAGACTTGTTAAAGCGAACAGAAACTTGTCAAGCCTTGAAGTGGATCTGGAGACAAAAGGTGCTCCTACCCAATACTGGACAGAAATACCCACCCACATGCTAAGATGAGATCTGAACTGGATCCGGGCTAAATGTTGCTCAGAAATCCCCACAGATCCATAAACCAGATCTGGCCTGGTGTCTTTTTGCGCAACAGACCAATACTGGCCCGAAACTGGTTTCTGGATTGGAAAAAGATAAGGACCATATACGGGCCAGATTTACATTGAATGTTACCAAATCTGGCCTGTATCTGTAGCAGAGTCAAAAGTGAAATTCAGAGCCATTGTGAATGGGGGCAGTGAATGGCTCAGTGGGTTAAGTCTGTGATCAGAAGGTTGTTGGTTCATGCCCCAACCTCAGCAGACTGCACTGTGCATTAGCTGACCCTGCATTGAAACCCCCAAAGTATAGAAAGTAAGTTTGTTAACTTATTTATTTGTTTGTTAAATGTGGCTCATGCTCAGTTTTTCCAGACTGACCGCTGACCAGTTTTGCCCCAGGATCCCGCCTTCATATATGTGGGTGGTGAATGGATTAAGTCTCCCTGCTCATAGGCAGGAGGTCCCTGGTTTGAACCCCAGCCCTGGTGGAATGGTTGCAGGTCTGTGGGCCCTTGAGCAAAGGCCTACATTGGGAAATCTGGCCCATATGCTGGCTGAGGCTGTGCTCAGATGATAAGGTTATGGAGAAGTGTAGCTGTAAAAGTTTAAATTCTGCTCCAGTATATCTGGAGCAGAGACCTTAATAAACACTTTTATTTGTAGAAGTACAGCTACACATCTCTCCACCTACCATCTTGTTCAGACATCAGCCAACACCCCCAGAGTTGGGAGTTAAACACCTTCCTCAAGGGCCCACAGACATCTAACCATTCCACTGGGGCCAGGGCTCAAACCAGGGACCTCCTGCTTATGAGCAGAGACTTAATCCACTGAGCCACATATATGAAGGCAGGATCCTGGGGCAAAACTGATCAGCAGTCAGTCTGGAAAAACTGAGCATGAGCCATATTTAACAAACAAAGAATCATGCATTATTTGCACAAGTACACTAGAATGCTTCTCTTCACTGACCCTATCTTGCTCTCCATAGCTTGGGGGGAGGAGGGAATAGCAGTACAGGGTTAGGTATTGTGCAGTAGCCTGGGCTGAGGCCAGGACTTGAACCAGCAACTTTCTAATCACAGACATGGAAACTTAGCCCACTGAGCCACTCACTGTCCCCATTCAAGTTGAATCTGATTTTAACTTTTGACTCTGGTGCAGATATGGGCCACATTTGGTAACATTCAATGTAAATCTGGCCCATATATGGTCCTTATCTGTTTCAAATCCAGAAAGCAGATTCGGACCAGTATTGGTCTGCAAAAAGACACCAGGCCAGATTCGGTTTACAGATCTGTGGCGATTTCTGAATGACATTTGGCCTGGATCCAGCTCAGACTCTTCTTGCTATGTGGGCCGATCGCCCCTCAGACTCTCAGCGCATCAGCTGCACATTTGGTAACTGACTGATCGCACGTATATGGTCAGGCGAATGCGTGCCGGACCTTCAGAGTGTATACAGACCAACTGTAATCATTCAGAACTCTGGGGCAGGAGAGTCTGCACCGGAATCTGTCCAATGTTACTGGCACCCAGATTTAAGGCGATGCGGGCAGATCTGGCCCAGAATCAGTTGCTTTGTGGGTAATGATGTGGCCACTGAGTGTACAGTATGTGAGGAATTCTGTCCAATGCTAAGAACCACAGAGGGTCTCCTGACTCGCAGGTTACAGCATGAATGACCCACATCATTGTTTTACCGATTTTTTTCAGGGGTGTCTGCTGTGAAATAAGGTGACATCTTGCATAATTGGCAAGTACTCTGAAGAGCCCCTTTAGTAAGACACCCTGACTGCCAGTGATGTTGTAAATCCAAATTGCATGTATTACATCACATTGAACAGTTGACATGGGGGTCAAAATGACTGGCCAATCTTCAAGCTGTTTTTACTTATTGAAGTCGTCATATACATTTACAAACATGACAAAACACTTAATTTTCCAAGAGGGAAAAAAATCTGTAAGCCACAACCCTAATGATGCTGGAACTTTATGGAGCTTTAGTCCTGGGTTACTGTTTTTTATGCTCTTTGCTTATTTGAGGTAATAAACAGGTTTTAATGTCCAGTTCCCCAATAAAGGACATTACAGATAGTAAAGTGTTGTGACCAGGCTTAAATAGGCAGCTAACCAAATAGCTAGAAACACTGGCCTCACGGTGCTTTAAAAGCCAAACAACATTTGTTTCTAACAGACACCAAGGAATGATTACGCAACGTAAGGTTATGAAGGTGAAGCGTGAGAAAAAAGACCCAAAATCTGCAAGCGATTGCTGGATTTCCTGACTGGACCTCCATGCTGAGGGAAAGTTCAGACTGCATGTGTACAGTAGGAGACCTGACAGGTCTTTGCTGTGTTCGGCAGCTCTCAAGCTTCGCTGCACACAGTGACCGGTATTGCTAAACTGTTGCCCTGTCTGTTGGCATCTGTAATGCGCACATCTGCCAAGACTCGCCTCAAAGACAAGATCTCAGCAATCGGCTGTTGTCACAAAGAATGTCTCTCTCAGCCATAAACAAACTGCAAGGCCTTCGCTGCAGTAGGTGATGGGAATCACACTGAATGTCATTAAGGATGAAATGTTGTGCACTCAGGTCATATGAGACGCAAGACAACAACACGAGGATAGAGAGATGCTTCGGATACAGCGACATCTGGCCATTAACAGTCCTCAGCAACCGCGCACATTGTCACATCTCCACTACAAAGCAGATCGTAACTGTGGCCTGATCAGTCCATTCTTCTTCAGGAACCAAACTGGTTTCTATAATTTAGCAAGTTTTGCACTCATTATGTATTTCATGCTTCTAAGATACGTTTCACACTGATTCTCTAAATTTAATCTGCGTATCACTGAAGTAGTGGGAAGCAGACCAGCAAGAACGGGAAAACTGAACAAAGTCGAGGGGACGAAAAACATGGAGACTGGTCGGCATCTGCAAGCTGGGTGCAAAATACACAGAAAGGCCATTTATATTATACCTCCTATCGGGTCAACTGGAGTTTAGAAAACTTGTCCTGTTGTCCTTTGCAAAAGGACAACAGGGATAATTCGTATGAATTTCCACTTCCCAAAGGGAGTTTTTATTCTGCATACCTTCCTCAATAAATCTCTATCATAAAAGAGAAACTTCTATTTTAATTTCTCTTCCTTCCTACTACGCGTGTGTCCTGTTGTGTATGAGCACCTTCTCTTTTCTGCAGTGAATCTCAAAGCTTGTTTTGCTACTTAATCATATAAGGAATCTTCTTTACATTAATGTAACATAATTATATCGATGTAAACCTGCCTCCTTTACCTGAATACAGGCTAAGTGGTCCCCACATTTGAGATAAGACATGCTCTGTGCAAATATAGAAGGGCCAAATGGTGATTAGCTGGAAGCCAAGATCATGAAAGAGCCATAAAGAGTAACGATTGCTGTCTGAAAACTTATACTGCCTTTATAATCTGAGTTGGGATCGATTAACGAGGTCAGAAAATGTTGGCAATGAATGTCCTTTCTATGGTGCTCATGTGACTCATGATGTCACACCCGAGTTTAACGCATTCCACTACAACAAGTCGGAAAACCATTTAGGAGTACCAGTTCTAGCCAGTTTCATTGTTAGCCATTGTTAGCAATACCAGTTGATAACACATTATGTGGTATTTTGCACGTACCAACACTATAGCAACGAGTCCACAGATAGTGACTGGACAGTACTGTGTGTACCACCAATTTAATGAGACAAATAAGGCTAAAAAAACAGTATAAAACTACAGCTTTAACTTTTGTTGATAAAGGGCGCAGCCATCTTGAATTCTGACATTGGGGTTCCAACTTCCGAGTTCAAATGGAATGATGGAATGCAGCAGCAGGTCCCTAACCTCAGCATGGTTTTGGACT
Organism: Paramormyrops kingsleyae; assembly: GCF_048594095.1. Lineage (NCBI taxonomy): Eukaryota > Metazoa > Chordata > Actinopteri > Osteoglossiformes > Mormyridae > Paramormyrops > Paramormyrops kingsleyae. The sequence goes on along the minus strand of NC_132814.1, from coordinate 28,728,226 downwards.
GTGGGGGGAGACCGAAGTACCCAGAGGAAACACCACGGTGACACGGGGAGAACACGCAAACTCCACACACGGAGAAATTGCGGACCATACTACCCACTACCACAGACAGCAACATTTATGTCTGAATGCGCAATAGCTTACAACTCCTTTACCTTCCATCTAGTTTTAACAGGATTGAGAAATGGCTTTTATGCTGAAAGGCAATTTGAGCAATTAAAATGTGACCCTGTTTCCATCGTCTTCCTAGACGTCCGACTGAAACTTTTATACAGGGATATGATTATGGCTCCTACATTTCTGGTTTTTTAAACTTTTTGGAGCTTTAGGCAGAACAGTATGAGTCAAGAAACCAAAAATAAATTAAGACTAGTTAATGCTAATACTACTACTGCTACTACCACTAGTACTAATAACCATATCAGTGTCTGTAATTGAATAATTGGATAATCTGAAAATACACCAATGCATCAGAACGTCTAGGAAAGATGATCGAATCAAACAAGAAGCAGCATCCTCTCTATATGTCTGTTAGCAGCTATGCTAACTACCCCACAGGTATCCTTTTGGGATGTCCCCAATCTCCCATTTCCTGCTTTAGCATGTTAGCATCTCTGCTGCCTTGGGCATGGACTAGACTCAGGCTAGACTCAGGTTAGACTCAGGCTAGACTCAGGTTAGACTCAGGCTAGACTCATGTTCATTATCATGTAGCGTAACTCTCCTTTGGCATAAGGTGGAAAAAATCTGCAGCTCACAGTCACAAAGCACAGTGCTGCAGTTTTCTGTTAAGCAGCAGTTACGTAACTGGCGAGTGGGCCGGGCGCCAGACTTCCAGACAGAGCGCAGTTCACGCCCCCCCCGGGCCGATCTGACTGCCTTCACCCTCTTTTACGCCTTCTGTCGTCCCCCCCCATCCCTGTGCCCTCCCCCACCCCTGTGCCCTTGTGTACTTCAGTATGTTCCTATTTAAGTTGATATATTGCTTATTTTTCATCAGTGTCTGTACTCACACATGTATTTTACTCTACGACCACTCTGCAAATAAGCAATTCAATATTGGGTACATAGCCATTAATATTAGTTTATTCAGCTCAGATGAGCTGCTTCGAAGTAACAAATTTGGGCTGGAATATGTCAGAATGACTTTTCTGCTTTTTATTAAGATTAAACCAAGAACTTAAAATAAAATCCCCATTGATCAAATGCATTACAAACCCACGTCATTGACACAGCCTTTACAGTACGCCTTTGCCGACCGGCTGGTCACATTATGTCTGGTTTTGCAAACAGGAGTGTCAGTTATAGAATTATCTGGCAACCGACAAAAGCTGTGCCAGGGATTACGGGGATTGGTAAGAAAATCCGTACCTCTGCAGATTTCCATGCCATGTCTTGTGTTTTTGGTACAAAAATGCCCTGATGAATCATATTCATTTTCAATCATTGTGGCAAATTGTGCAAATAATTGAACTTGCAGACGCAGGACCTGTGCAAGCTGCGTATTGCACACTGTTAACTGCCATTATAGTTTCAGGCTTGAATTACCTCAGGAAAATACCAAGCTTCATGCATGGATTAAGTGCAGCCATCTGGCTGCCAACATGGCCACAATCTGAAAAGTATATTTTAAAAATTGTAACATTGTTTCAAATTGATTCTTTGATATTTAATTTAAACTTTGTATTTTAGAAATGGTTCGTATATTACAACTTGTTTAAATCAGTCTTAATTGCTTAAATGTAACCATGTCTTTTATGTCTATTAAAATGTCCACCAGTTTGTGATTTATAAATAGTTCTCTGCTAATCCTGCAGGACAGCTGTGGACATTCATCATGCAGTCATTTGTCTCTTATTTAGCAGACTTAGGGCCATTGAAAGTGAAAAGGTTATAGATACTTGGAATAAAGTAATTTTAGAAAGATTGCATAGTGACCAAGACAATGACTGTGCATGGTGACCAAGACAGTGACTGTGCATGGTGACGTCTCTTATCATGGAATTCCAGGTTTACCGTCCACAATCTTCGTGCCCTTAAGTAGTTTTATTTAAAGGTAAATTGGTAATATTCTTAAGTTTACTATATTATTGCTTTATGAGGTAAAAGAAATAAATTACAGAGATTACTTATGGACTGTGGAATGGTGTAAATGACCTGAATCCCCACAATAGCTATTGTAATGCAGACTATGAGCTACAGCAGAAGCACAGGTGAAATTTAAGATTATAGGGAGCTGAGTGGAGGCTCATTCAGTCCATTTAAAAAGAGTGAAACTGCAGAAAGGGTGAATAGGGCCAGTTTGAAGGGAAGCTTCCCAAATGAAAAGCAAAGCAGCCAAGATACACAAAGCCGTCTCTTCCTTGCCTTGGAAATAAGGTTGCATAAGCATGTGGTGAACAGTCCAAAGAATAAAACTCCTCAGGGACAGCTGGCCATAGTCAGCAATCACATTTATGAGAACGTGTCTGTCACCATGAACTCCGTATGTCATTGGCTATGCAGAAAGTGTCACGCTGTGAAACACTCTTGGCCCACAAAATCTGGTCTAGGTCATGCTTCTAAGACTTCTTAAGATATATTTATAATACGTAAAAAAAAAATACAGACATGAAAATTAGTTTAAAAAGGGAACAAGACAGATGCAACACCATTTTCCTCTCGGTTCTCTAAAATTACTATTAGATCAAAGACAAGATGGTTTATATTAATACTATGAAAAGAAAATCATTTTTGAGTTATATAACTGATTTCCGCTTTTCTTTATGCAGCCGCTGTTTTTTGGTGACAAAGTAACTAAGCAGCCAGCTTGTTACCACAATGAACTTTTTGAAAGGGGAAAACGGAACCTGTGCAGACAAATGTAACCTCATTTGGAGCCCTAGAAAACACTGAACAATTTGTTGTGCTAGAACTGCTTCTCAGGAAATTGGTAACGCTTGAATTATGTCAGGCTAACAGATTGTTCTCGCATTTTGACGGGAGCATTACAGTAGCTTTAAATGTGTCTGCCGGTCTTTGATTGTGGATAGTCTGCCCACTGAGGATAGAGCTGCAGTCCCTCGCTCTTTTTGCTTTGCTTATCACTTAGCAAACTAGCAGGAGACCTGCCCTCATTTTGAACCAATCGAAACAAGCTGCCTCCAAACTGAGAGCCAATCGGCAGCAGGGTAGAGTGAGGGCTGGGTCCAGGGGGCAGCCCTGTAATCTGAATCCCGAGGTTATGTCACAGTGCTCCTATTCCAATAAATGTAATGGAAAAAAAATCCTTTCCTGGATTCTGAATCGACTGACACCCTTCCTCAGCCCTTACAAGGAAATAAATGTAACTGTTGGAGATTTCTCAAGGCATATTAGAGAACACATTGCTTCTCAGTGTATGCATGTCTTTGTTCTTTTTTGCATCTTTGACGGGCATCCAGTATGCTTTTCCCATTTGCCATGGCTAAAAAAGATGTTTGAAAGTGTAGTGCTGTTATAGCTTTGTGTTCATTAAACCAGAGCACAGCTGACTAAAGCAACGCTTTTAAAAAAAGCAAAACTCAGCACTGGAAAATCTATAAAAATAGAGGCTCCTGTGCCTTTGATTGGAAACGTGCCTCGGTATTGCCTGATGAACTGCAGTAACCTTAAGAGCAGCTGGGCGGTGCTTAGCACATAGCGCTCATGTCTCACCCAATCAAACAGGATCCTTCATGTCATGCCTCTGACTGAAAACCAATGAGAGTCACAACGTTTTATGGCTTGTACCAATCATTGAGCAGAGTCCTGTGGATCTGGCACAAGCCCAAGAACCACATCACATTGTTACAGCCACTCTGATCTTTTGTACCTTTGTATTGAAGACTGCATTGATATTTTCAATTATAAAAGAACAAAAGTCTATTCTCCTGAAGTAACATATTACAGAAGGAAAAGTAAAGAACTGGAAAGGTTGTATAAACTACAGATGTACATTTACATTTCTTGCCAATTGTTTCAACATAAAACAAACAAAAAATATGGCATTTGGATGGCAGAAATGGAAATTTTCAGTTGATTACACCACTCAAGGATTATACCCCAAAGAATTCTTAATTACAAACTACACTATGGTACACAGTTTACAATGACCGGACAAGAGATGCATGTTAATTCTTGGAAAAATACAATAATTAATTGATGTTAACATTAAAATCACAGGAATAGGCAAGACTCTATAAAAGGGCTCCGTTTACAGAACAGAGGCAGCCAGTATAAGCTACAGCTGCCACCATGTAGGTTCAGACCAGCTAAAGAAAAACAAAAGAAACAACCAAGGGGAATCAAAGGGAGAATACAAGGACTGTAGGTGGAGGCACAGTGGCAGGGAGGAAGCTGAAAAGGGACAAGATCATACAGCTCGCACACATGCAATTACACTCACACACCCAGCACTAACCTTAACCATAAGTAACCAAACTAAATATGAGACTTTTGGCATTTTTGATTCACAGATCTTTGTTGGGACCTGAAAAATGGTCCCCACAATGTCAAAATAACAGGTTTTTATTACATTGTGGGGGACATTGTGTAGGGAACACAAAACAGTGGTCAATATGAAGCACAAAGACAGTCGACCTCAGCAGTTCACTTTCCAATGGAGAATAACAACAACCAACAACACCACCACCACAATGCACTGCATAAACCCAGAGAAACACTGTTTCTAATAAACCCAGTTACACCAGGAAACAAAAAAGGGCACAAAGAAAACAACAGACAAGGCAAACACTCAAACTGAAATCATACACATACTGTACCCCACAAAAGGAAAATTCACCAATAGACGTTACAAAAATATAAATTTAACCAACAGAAAATGGTATTCTACATTAGAGTACTATATTGGGGTTTTCACCATTAGTCTGAGGAGGTGGGAAGTCTACTGTGTTACCACCCAAAACCAGCAAATAAACAACAAGCCTGAAACACGAATGGTTCTGAACAGACTTAACAAGTCAAGGAAAAAAATATATAAAACTACCTGGGCAATGAAACAGCCGACGGTGGCACAGGAGACCCGTCCGAGAGCCGGCGGAGCTCACAACCTTCCAGACACAGGCTCGCCACGATTACTCTGCCATCTAGGCGATGGAACAGCCGACGGCTGAACGGGAGACCCGTCCGAGAGCTCACACATCAGACCACCGGCCAGTGTGAACCACCGGTGGCCTTTGGTTGGCCTAATGGCTTCATCTGCAGCCTGCAAGTAAAGTGTGACTGACAGATTCCCTCTGCCAGCTCCGCAGTCTGATGCACCGCAAAAAGTGATGGCTACCAGACATGATGCATGCCACAAGAGGTTTATGCTAAACTGTACAGGCTATGAGAAATAGCCTGTACAGAACTATAGGTGTGATCCAAGCACACACACAGCTGCCACTCTTCTGGGAAGGCTGGCTTTCTACAAGACGTTGGAGTGTGTCTGTGGGAATTCTAGCCCATTCATCCATAAGAGCATTTGTGAGGTCAGGAACTGATGTTGGATGTGAAGGCCTGGCTCGCAATCTCTGTTCTAGTTCATCCCAAAGGTGTTTGATGGGGTTGAGATCAGGGAAAGATATAGTTACAAACCTCTGTGTGTATGTGTGTGTGGTGTGTGGGTGGATTATGTTTATATTACATTGTGGGGACCAAATGTCCCCCACAATGTAATAAAAACCTGTTATTTTGACTTTTTTGATTCAGAAATCTTTGTGGGGACCTGAAAAACGGTCCCCACAAAGATTTCTGGATCAATAAAGTAAAAATGCCATAAATCTCATATAACTTATGGTTACGGTTAAAGGTGGGATAGGTAGTGGTTAAGGTTGTCATCGTTGGGATTTGGGTTTTTCCCATAGAAATCAATGGAGAGTCTCGACAAAGATATGAATATAAATGTATGTGTGTGCCTCTGTTGAAGACAGATGGTGATGTACCCATAGGAGTAGCAGGACAGCATTGGTGTCCCTGTGTTCAGTCCAGACAATGACTCTCCATTCTGGTCTAATCTGTAAGAGCTGATGGGGTTTTTAATCCCTGGCAGCAGACATACCTACAACATCACCTGCGAAAGCAAGAGCAGGTGTCACTGACACATGGCCGCTTACTGTAAGCATCTATTACTGCCTTTTAGTTAAGCCTGTAACAGCTGCCAGCTGCTGTGAGATTTGCAGCTTTCTTTGCATGTTTCCAGCATCAGCCATACGCTTTGTGGAGGGTTCATACAGCACCCTCTTTCCGTCGGTTGTAAGACTTCAGCTCGCGTCTCCTTTCCTTAGCCCAGGTTCCTTCAGTCCTAAAGAGTGTTTCAGTCTGTGCTTAATAGAAACCTCACTATTGTGTTAGCATGGTAATGAATGCATGATGCTTTATTAGCTCTGTGCCAACAGTAACACTAATTATTTAGATACTAAAATTCAAAACCGGCCTCAACTTTTGCAACACATGGGTGGGACGGCTCAAGTGATGTGCGCAGACTTGATGATTTGAGCTTGTTTTCAACACCTTTTTACTAGTATTGCCATACTGACTGCTTTTGCAAAGTGATCTACATACTGTTGGTAAATGTCCAAACTAAACTACAGGCTTTGTTATGGATGTCATTGACCTCAGCAGTGTCTGTATGGTCCGCTGATGAAATGAAATTGACAACGATCCAAGTAAATCCTTATTTAGATCCTACTGATAATGCACCTCAGCATGCAATCCATAAGGAGCCCCTCAGTAAGTCTGGAGATTCGGCGTGGAGGGCGGGCCTTCGGCAGCCGACATACCAGATTGATACAGACACAGCAAAATACTTGGGCTTGTAATTCTGGCTTTCACCAATCAAGTAATTTTACTTTAACAGTTGTAAAAGTATTCATGTAAAGAAGCATCAATGCACTATTATATGTCATTTCACAAGCTTGGATAGAAGGGCTGTGTGGGCTCCCAAAACTCCAAGGTTAGCCTCTGGATTTTTGTCATCTCCGGAACTCACAAGTTCGTCTGTGGAAAAGGACTGCATTTTTCCAGAGAAAAAAAACAATCCATTAACGGAGAAGCTAGCACAGTACAACGACGGCCAGGAGGGTTACTGAGTACCTTTGCAAAACAACATTAATTACACTCTTAAAACTGGACAGACAGAAGAACAGGAGTAAGCGAAGTGTCCTTAGGCATACAGTACCTGCTAAGGTTGTCTGAAGCACAATTTCTAGGTGGAGAATTTTTTTCCTATTGTTAATTGTATGCTGCACCCTATTATGTCCAAAATATGATTAATACACAGAATGCGTGGTGTACTTTGAGTGTCAGAGCTTTAATTGCGCAGAAATGTCTTCTTTCTGCCAATTTAGTTTTGAAAACCGAATTATAAACTTGACTCATCCCTTCGGTTGCAAGCGCCCCCTTGTGGACACTAAGAATGAAAGACATTTTTATATACTGACGATAATTTTGATATGGAAAATAAGTAGGACGATTAGAACTAAAAAGGTACATATGGACAAACATATACCAGATTTGCACAATGGAGATAATAAAGTTTTATTTTTTCCCTTATTTTCCATAAAAATTACATAAAAAGGTTACCTTCATCCTGAAAGGGCTCTGTTCTTGTGAAGTGTTGTCAAAAATGTTTAGAGGTCACTTAGTATGCCCTTATATAATGATCAAAATTAATTGTATGAAAGGAAAGATATTCCCTTTCCTTCCATTTATATCCCTTATTTTCAATTATGTTTTATTGGTTTCATTTCAGACACAATGACTGTTACTGATTGTCAAAAAAGACATAGCACCAGTACAATAAAACTGTACGCTGCCTTATTAAAATCCGAATGGTATAACAAGCCAGTAATTCTATTAATGAACAAATAATTATACTTACTGTACAATACCTCAAACAAAGCATCAACCACACAGCTTAAATTAAATGAACTGTCAACTGCACAAAAAATGCAAAAAGTCAAATATATTAACTGTAATGCCTAATGTACAAAAGAACGCAAATGAAACAGGAGGCCAGAGACCACACTCAGCATCATGACAAGGCTCTAATCTCAGAAGCTTTTGACCTATGGAGCATCATGTCCTACAGTATCTCTGGTCCTAGGGAGCAATTTGGGACATGAGATGGGTTATTCTGTGGGCTCCAGATCCCGTTTTCATCTTTAGGGACAGTCTTCAGGGACAGTGCCTTAGTTCATGTTCATTTTAAGCAAAAGTGCCGCCCTTTTCGCGAGACCATTGCGGAGCAAACTGCATCATCAGCGACACCAGCAACGCAGGCATATTTGGCGGAAACTTTCAGTGCATGTTTTGAAGATAAAAATATTTCAACAATGCCTGACATCAGGAAAGTGCAAATTGATCGTGGACCAGTTACTAAACAGCAGTTAAACAAACATCTTTGTTAAATCTGAGCACATTGGCTGATGTGCAGAATATTATAAAAAAAATCAATGCTGAACAAGTTATTAACTACCAAAGAAAAATGGGAGAAATTCTCAATTAGTTATTTCCACTCAAAAACATCACATTTAATTTTACTTTAGAAATCATGACTAAAATTACATAGCGACCAACTGGACAGACAAATCAAAAAAATGGAAAATCAATTAGAGCTGGACGTTCAATCATGGTCACCGACACTGGAAAGCAGAGCAGGAACACATCATGTTATTTCCGTTCACTGGGTATTTTCATAGCTGATGGGCCCACAGTTGGTGCAGAAATAGGATTTCCTACTAGTTATCAGCATCAAACCTCGAAGCTACAGATCAGTTACCTTGGTTTCACAGCTAAAGAAAAATACCCGTAACAGAACAGAGCACAACAATCATATTGTGTTAACCCTGACGGTAAGAATTCTATATATTCCTTTGTGCATATCAAAGGGGTTAAAATTAAACAGACAATAAAATAGCTAAATAGTGAAACCTGAAAGTTGAGTTCTGAATTGCCTGCCCCATAGTGCTTACCTCCGCCCATTAATTAAAAGGCCACGCCACAGCAATTAGCGATTATGTTCTCCTCTTCAAAAGGTCTATCTTCATAAACAGCGTTCATTGCCCAGGAGAGACACATTCAAAGATGCCCGCCCTCCCACTGACAATATGAAGTATTAATTGCTGGTTTTAGTTGTGTTTGTCTTGATGTGACAGGCCTCAATTCATTAACAGGACCCAGCCGATCTCGTTTTAACAGGACTCGGCACAACAGGAAGCTGATACGGGAGGGAATCTTTAGGGAGAGGGTTGAGCCGATAGGCTTGGGGGAGGCGACCGGCTCCAAGGACCGGCAGAGTCTGTTGACGCTTCCCTTGTGAGACAATGAACTGTGGAGCCAAGCAGTCGCTGCAGGTCAGGAACGCATTTTACCAGCTGAACCAGGCCGTCGTCCAGTTCTTTGGCTGGCTGAAGGTTCCCGGGTAGCGGCGTGAGCTGGCTGACAGATGCCTGCCTCTGCAGTTCCGAGCACGGGACACCCACCACTTGAAAATGGGGGTAACGGGCTTGAAAAAGACGCGCCGAGGTCTTAAGGCGTCTCAAGACGTCCGTTAGCAGGAACCAGTTGCAATAACTGTGAATGGACAAGAGAAGCAAGTTATGAATTTAAAAAAGACAGAATTCCTTAAGCTGTGTTTTTATATACAGACGCTGCTCTACTTACGGATGAGATACGTTCCGAATGGCCGTTCGTAATTTGAAATGTTCATAAGTTGTTATTCCACATCATTTTAAGGGTATATGCAAGTACGTACTAAGAACTAGGATGCTGGGAGTTTGCACGCTACACTGAGGGAGTAGCGGCCAGAAGTCATACTAGGCGGAAATGGCGCGCAGAAAAAAAAATTGATGTTGCGGACAGGAAACGGGAGCCCAAGGAACACAATTTGGACTTACAGTCCTCTTCGTTCATATGTCTGAAAGTTCATAAGTTGAAAGTTTGTAAATAGAGGAGCATCTGTATATATAAAAGAATATATAAATGGATGCTGCTGTGCTAACAAAGTGTATGTGCAGCGATGGACCAGTCCCCCATACGTATTCCCTGTCTGGGGAATTCAATAAATAAGTACAATGGAAATCGAAAATATCTGAGTACAATCGAAAATATTTGAGAGAAAAAAATCTATAAAGTTCCAAAAAGTGAAACTTGAATTTGCTGCACTATGTTGAATCTATCCATCCATCCATTATCTATACCACTTAATCCATCTGGGTCATGGGGAAGCTGGAGCCAATCCCAGCATCTCCGGGCGAGAGGCAGGGTACACCCTGGGCAGGTCGCTAGTCCACCACAGAGCCAACACAGACAAACAGCCACACACACTCGCAGTCATACCTATGGGCATTTTAGAGTAGCCAGTTAACCTAAGCTGCATGGGAGGAAAACCAGAGCACACCCACGAATGCACGGGGAGAACATGCAAACTCCACACAGAAAGGCACCCTGGGTGACCTGTGGATCAAACCCAGGACCTTCTTGCTGTAAGGCGACAGTGCTAACGACTGCACCACTGTGCCAACCACTGCACCACTGCGCCGCCCATGCTGAATCCAGACCAATGAAATGTGAATTTTCTCCATTTCTATTATGAGGGTTGTGTCTGTACTGAACATGTAGACTCTTTTCTTATCATTATTCACTAAACAGTAAATTAACAACAATTTACATGGCATTGACACTGAAATAGGTATTATAACTAATCTAGAGATGATTTAAAGTATTCCGGACGATAAGTGTAGGTTATATGCCAATGCTATGCCATTTCAGGGACATTTTTTCTCTGAACTGCGAACTTACCCCTGAAACAGGGACACCTGGATGTGGTAACAGGGTATGTGGGGCTCATCTGAGAGCTCAAACAGCAGACAGTCTCCCGCCTCGGCCTCCACTGCCTTGTCCCCGTTACCCCTCTCCCCCTCGTCCCCCTCTGGCACAGAGAGCAGGAAGTTCCAGCATGCCTTTTCTTCTGTTTCTGCAAAAGCACAGAGCTTCCAGTGAGCTTCCAGTGAGCCGTGAGCTACCAGCATTGACTTCTGCTTGGCTCCTATGAGCTTAACGCTCCCTCTAGTGGCAGTGGAAAGCTGTGCATGTATTTAACATTTTGTAGTCCTCGTATGGCATGCAGTCAAGCCAAATGGCAGCTCCAAATTCTCTGTTATGTGTACGTGAGTATGTGTGAGTATGGGCTCCTTTATCAATATTGAACCTTTATCAATATTCAAAGATTGAAGCACCTCAAGGCATACCTACCAAATTAATAGTGATGACTACATTGGATGATTAGCCATTTTCCGCATTGGAGGATGAGGGATTTCGTTGGCTCATTCACTACTTAAAAAAGGCCTCAAAGATGCAGCCGGCGAAGCAGCACTACATGGACCACAGCACATTTTAAATTCTTTATTAAATCTGGCCCACAGATTGATCTTTTCTTTTCCACAGAATAAAAAATGATGTAACCTTATTGCGCTAATCTACCCCATCTCACCGCTGCTCAGCAAGTAGCTCAGGGGTTAGCCGGATATTGGTATTGGCAATATCATTCAAAAAATGTATCAGTACAATATTCTGCCCTGATGTTACAGATATACAAATCCCTGCACGGGTCATGGACAGTTGTGTGTGTGTGCGTGTGTGTACGCATAATTTAGCTTAAGGTGCCCACAAAATACTAAATTGAGCTCACAAAATCACTAAAATGTGCCCATGGTTTACGTTTTTCGTCCTCTCAGTTTGCTATTTCAAGCTCTAGAATTAATTATGTTGTGCTCACGTTTTTGGTATTTGTGCGGCAAAGTGAGAAGCTGGAGTCTTAGAACTGCATCAAATCATCTGCATATAATGCGCAGGGAAATTAGTTGTAAATAAATAGTTGCTGAAATAAAATAAAAGGCAAATTCATAAAAGATACATAAATTTGTAAAAGGTAAATTGTAAGCTAAATTGTACGCACAGTTTAGTACATCATGCACACAAAATTAAAAAAATTAAAAAAAAAACAAAGCTGTTTGTGGTCCCTCAGATCAAAGCAGCTGAATCGCCACCTTAATAATCCATTCAACACGATGCACTGATGCATCTTTACAACCCTACCAGTCAGGCATAGTAGAGCATCCTTAGGAATACAATCCCAGAAACATTTACACTTAACTTTAAACCTTCAACTGGAACAAGTAATATTTTTTCCCCACCCACCATGTTATTGCATATGCAACGGTTTGAAAATAAGCAGTATTTTCATGTCTTACCAAACAAAATGCTGCTGTAGAAATCCCAGTGTAGGCGGGGGTCCTGATCGGGCCGCCCCTCCTGGTCAGCGAAGTATTCTGAAGAAAAAGGCGAAAGAGAAACTTTATTAGAGTAACTCATTTAGCAAGTTTAACATCAGAAAAAATATTAACAGATCCCAATACATTACTGGATATTCTAAATGCATTTATTCATTGTACTGTAAGATTAACATAATCAATACATTATGCGTGTATATATTTACTTGCCTTGAAGTCAAACATAGCAGATCAAACCCTACTGCATGAATCAATTCAGTCATGCATCAGTAATTTATAACACTGCACCTCCATGCCATACCAAACTCTCTCTGTCCCAATCAGGGTCAATAACCATGCCGGGTCACTCAAGTGTGATTCTTTTAAGCAGACTTAAGCATCCAAGATAAGACATAATCATTTGCACGAGTTCCCCAACTGTGCCCGAACTCTCGGGGTCTAATTTGAACCATGTCATTTTTATACTGGTGTTTGTAATAGCACTGCAATGGCTAGTTACCCATGAGGAAGGACTGCATGTTGGTGCTCTGAGCCAGTTTAAGTGCCGTCTGTCCCGAGTATGTGGCCAAAGTGGGATCTGCTCCATGATTCAGCAGCATCCACACTACGCTCAGGTTATCGTTGACCACCGCATCATGAATTGGCCTGAAAAGCAACATTGAATATCCAGAAATTCGAGTGTAAATTCCAGTGCTTTTCTTACTCCCGAACTCAGTGCCTCACTACCCGAACGCTTGAGCGAGGCCCACCGTGTGCCGTCCTGAGCCCCACAGTTCACATCAGCGCCATGGTCCAGCAGCACCTGCACGATGTGCGCCCAGCCCCGCGCACAGGCCTTGTGGAGAGCACTGTAGCCCGCGTTGTCACGCCTGTTTAGCTCCTGCGGGTCCTTCTGCAGGCAGTACAGCACCACCTCCTGCAAGGTCAAACCCAGAGCTGCGCTAAAGGAGCCAGATGCCTTTGGCTGCGGGCAGTGTGTGGAGCTTCCGGCGGGGGCAGCAGTACCTCATATCCCAGTCGGGACGCCCTCTGCAGCAAGGTTTCCCCTGCGTTCTTGTTGACGATGAGCCGTCGCACCTCTGGAGGGACAACCCGTCCGGGGGGGGATTTCAAGATCCTGGCCTTCTCAACACCCCCTCTCCAGTTAGGGGTGGTGGGGGACACCGAGGAAGGTCTCTTTGCAGGGGGCGTGCTGCCGCAAACAATGGGAGGTGTGGGACGCTTACCCAGGCATCCCCGTTTAGTCTTGAGCTGCAATGGAGTTGCCTGTCAGCATAGCACAGTACAGTACAGTACAGTAGCATTTCATAGCATAGCATAGTATAGTATAATACTGTAACATGGTATAGTAGCATAGCATAGTAGCCTAGTATAGTATAGTATAGTATAGTATAGTATAGCAATTCAAGGTACATACAGCTCACATCAGTACTATGAGTACCACCCCTACTGACTGACTGACTGCCTTTTTAATACTTCTACTACTGACTCCTTTGCTCAAGTGTACGTCAAAATATACTAGAAAAAATGTTGGCATCCATGCACAATTTTTCAAATAATTGACTACTTATTCCAGGTAATCCTTTAATAATCATATGTACATTTACAAAGAAGTAATTTACTAATTCTTAGCTCCTTGCAAAACAAATCCTAAAATGCCATGGAAAAGATCGTTGGCACCTTCTGGAAGTGCCTCTATTGGCACCTTCTGGCAGTGCCTCTATTGGCACCTTCTGGCAGTGCCTCTATTGGCACCTTCTGGCAGTGCCTCTATTGGCACCTTCTGGCAGTGCCTCTATTGGCACCTTCTGGAAGTGCCTCTATTGGCACCTTCTGGCAGTGCCTCAATTTCAAGCAGGTGATTCAACTCGACTATAGGACAGAACTCATCTGTGGTGAGTTTGGCTGGCCTGCGGTGTAAATTTCACTCGTTCATCCTGTCTGTACATAAAAAAGGACTCAGTCTCCTATTTTGCCCACCCTGTGTAGCACAAGCAAAGTGCAATAAAAGAAAACCAAAGAACTGAAGAGGTCAGACACAAAATTGTAGCCAAGCATAGATAGGATTCTTTGAATGGTGGAGAAAGCAACTTAATCAACTGCGTCAGAGACTCAAGTAGATATTTAGACGCAATGTACGATCTGCTTGTTAAGTCACAATGCTTGAACCACGTGACAATAATGTTTTCGGGGCCAACCTGGGAACAAGCTAATATGCTGCGGTGACAAGCCTCAGTGTTTTAATTGATCTGAAACAAAAAAAAAAAAAACCAAAAGATCTTCCCCTACAACTGCTTTCCATGCGACGAGAGAGAAGAGGAAGAGGCTGTGTAAACTATACGGCCATCTTTCACAATATTTCATCTTTAGTATTAGTGGGGTAACGGCACACAATTGTCACGGTTTGTTATAAACCTCGGTTTTGGGGTGCAATGTCAGTGCAACAGGAAAACAGAATTTGTTCTGAAAATATTTCATATTAAGACTGCAAATGCAATTTGGAAAAGTTGGAAACCAGAGGCAATGCATCCGTAATATCATGCATTTTAACCTTTATATGCTAAATTGTGCTTCATTTGCAGTATTTAGGTTAAAATGTGCAGCAATTTCTTGTCATAGCAGTGCCAATGCACATAAAATATTGCCGATGCACATAAAATATTGAACCATGTCATTTTAATACTGGTGTTTGTAATAGCACTGCAATGGCTAGTTACCCATGAGGAAGGACTGCATGTTGGTGCTCTGAGCCAGTTTAAGTGCCGTCTGTCCCGAGTATGTGGCCAAAGTGGGATCTGCTCCATGATTCAGCAGCATCCACACTTCATTTGCAGTAATTAGGTTAAAATGTGCAGTAATTTCTTGTCATAGCAGTGCCGATGCACAGAAAATATGTACGCATATGCGCTGTTGCAACAATCGATTGCTGCACGTATGGCTTTTAAAGGTGGATGTGAACTTGCCTACCAGTTATGTGTATCCCTAGTTACAAGCTCAGGAAGACATCACTGCTGAGAAAAAGAGCATTTTTGCCAAATTAGAGCTACTTGGTAAAGCACAAAATCTCTACGTATAAATAAAACAAAAGGAAGCCTTCAAAGAGAATCACACTTTCCCTTTAAACAGAGCAAAGGCTACGTAATATTTTGGCTTAGCTATGCAGCATGTAAGGAATATGTGCTTTGAATGTATCATGAAATCAAGGCATTTCTGAGCACAGCAGTGCTGAAGGTCATGACAATGAAGGTCTCGCAGCATGACAATGAACATACTTCAAAAAGTACTGAAGAATGGTTGATAGCAGAATTATGGACAATACGGACTATGGTTCTGAAGTTGTCAGAAATGGGTCCAGATGTAAAGTCAAATCTGAGAGAACCAGAGCAGTTTGGGCAAGATGAAGGGGCCCGCTGCAGCCTAAGGTGCTTCCCATGCGACGGGAGAGAGAGAAGAGGAAGAGGCTGTGTAAACTATACAGCCATCTTTCACATGGCTTGCCATAGAAACTGCAACCAAAAAATAAAGTCTGTGGGGTCAGGTATTTTTTCAATGCAGTTATTATAATTATATAATTTAAAAGCAATATTAGCCAATAAATAAAGAACTGTGAAGATGAAATACAATTTCAACTTACACTTGGGAAAAAAAATGATCTATTTGCAAAGTGTATAGTGCCAATATTTTTGTCGATGATAATCTGTATATCTCCACCCCACACCGACAATCAGACTATGTATGAAAGGTGAAAGCCTCCATTACCTGAAATACTTTCATCCGGCACTGATGGCGATAACTTCCTACCTTTTTTCT
This sequence comes from Paramormyrops kingsleyae, assembly GCF_048594095.1. NCBI lineage: Eukaryota > Metazoa > Chordata > Actinopteri > Osteoglossiformes > Mormyridae > Paramormyrops > Paramormyrops kingsleyae. The sequence continues at coordinate 28,712,129 of NC_132814.1, read as the reverse complement.
CTCCTCTTTGCGGCCTAAGTGCTTGCTTTTGAACTTCCTTTTCCCAGAGGGTTTGTCAGCAAGCCTGGGGGGGCTGCAGATATCCTGGCACCTGGAGGACCCTGAGCGGGTGAGCGGTGGTCTCTTAGGGCAGCCACTGGGGCCATCAGGCTGACAGGGTGGTGTCGCTCTCATCGGGTCTAAACAGTCACAAGCAGCGTCAGGCCTCATATCTATGCAAAGCCAGAGGTGGAAATTTCAGGTCCAAAAAGTAAAAATCCAGGCTGTGATGTTGTTGAGATCTGTGTGAAGCTGACTCTTTATACACAACTAGTTGACTGAAACAAAATCACTGTCTGGATTTTTACTATCATGACCTGAAATTTCCACCTCTGCTCATAGCTAACAGAAAATACAAACAAACGTAAAAACATATCATTGTTGCAAAATGTATTGGAATCATCTGTGGTAGCACATAACAACATCTTCAGCTTATTCAGAATCATGGCTATTCCCTCCATAACGTACAAACTCCTACATACTTTCAGGCTGCTGGTGAAGAACCAGGTTAGAGCCAGTGCATGAACACTCTCGAGGTCCAATAAGAACTTTAAAAAGCAATCCAACTGATCTTTGAGGAATTTGCATCACAGCCATTTTTACCTGTCGTACCACGAGCAGCTCGCCTTGTAGACACGGACTTTTTGCTTGTGACTTGTCCTACTTTGACTCTCTCCATGACGTACTCCTCATTTCGGTACCTCCTGTTCCTGCATCTCTTTCGTTTCTTCCTTGGTTCCGTGTCTCGCTGGCTCCTGCGCATGGCCGTCTCAGCATCACATTTCGCTTGGTTGGACAGGCCACTGGAGCGTGGTCTCCCGCGCGGCCGGCGGGCCGAGGAGGGCGAGGGAGTGGCAGAGCGGGACGTCAAGCTGTGGCCACCTGCCTCGACCTTCGCTGTTCTCCGGCGTCCCCTGCTTGACCTCGGAGCCGGGGGCCACCCAGGAATCACACTGCTGGGCTCCAGCTTGGTGTCCCCCGCAGTCTCGCGAAGCACAGGGAGGCTGCTCACGTTACCTTTGGAAGATACACCAACCCATTTTCTGAAAACGGCAATGTTTTGACCTAGCTAAGAGGAAACTAAGAGCGATACGATACTTATATAGACCATGTCGAATGCTGTGACGCATCATACAGGCCAGCAAAGGCCACATGATGAATACCTGCTTCAAGGTGAAGCAGCGCTTCCGCCACAGTGACACTGCACCTCCCCCCTTGACGCCTCTTGCCCCCCTTGGATTCTGGCAGCTTTGGCTCCAGTGCAGGTGCCAATTGGTTCTTCTGCTGCAATAAATACGGTGCTATCTGTTCACACTGGATGAGTCTATTTACAGAACATTTGTTCTACTTCAGTAACATCAGAAATATGATGTTCTAAATATTAAAAAGAAACAGTACCCAGTATGATTATTTAACATATCATAAACTAAGTATATTCCATATCCATACGTAAGTATATATTGTGAGCTCATATTTTTCTTAAACATCTTAACAATTAAATTCCAAATAAATTCAAAGTCCAAATTTGTAAGACTTACTTTCTTTGTCTGCTTCTTCCTCTTGACTATTGGGATCTTCCTCTTGTGTTTTACAATGCCCATCGTGGTCTTCTTTGAAGCCTCCTTTTGTGCTTCATCTTGCTTACTCATACGACATTTTTTATTCTTGTTTATTGCAACTTTCTCTGAGGAAGAAGTCTGGCTCACACCACCCGTTATACTTATTTCTCTCCCTGAACACTGACCATTGAGTATGGAAAAGCCAATGCCATCTACTTTTGAGTCTGGAGAGAGACCCTGTACAAGTTGCTGTCCATTTTTCTCTCTTTCCCCTGACAGCTGGATTAACTCTTTTTTCCCCCTGCCAATACGACCAAGGTCTCCGGACATCTGGAGGCGGATGGTCTGTCTAGACTTTACAGACGAGTCTCTTGTTTCTGGATCTTCATCTTGATGATGTTTCTCTGTGGTGTTGTATGTAGACTCTGCAATATTCCTGGTCAGACCTGTAGGAATCCTACCTGGTTGACAGTTATCCTGTCTTCCATCTCTCTTTCTTTCATTTGTAAAAGAGGTGCACTTTGCTGTATGCTGAATTGGGTCGTCACGGTGACCAGCAGTCAAAACTGTTCCTTCAGACTTTCTTGGCTCTGTAGCTGCCTGATTACCACAGCCCTTGTTTATATTGCTTGATGTTTCTAGGGATCCTTGTTCTACTATGGTCTCAAGCTTGAGCGAAGAGGACTTAGACCTTCCCACCTTCTCCTCCACCTTCTTGAGTGGGCTCTGACTGGATGCTCCCAGACGTCGGACAGGAAGTAATTGCTTGCTTTTTGGAGAACGCGAGACAGTTTGTTTCCCGCCGCTGAGCTTACCGTTTACACCGACCTGTGGACTGGCGGTACTCAGGATAACATTCGAAGAAGCATGCTTGGATTGGCACTGCTGTAATCCAGCTTCATGAGTGTTACTGGAAATTTTGTAATGTCTCTGCTTTGAATCCCTGGTACGAGATGATGCTTTTTTCCTGCTTGAAAGTGGCTGCTCTCCTTGGTCGATAATAGATATTATCTCTGGCCTGCCTAAGTCCTGAATGTCTTCTATAAATGCAATACCTTTCCCATCATTAGTACGCAAGGTGGAAGCTAAAACTGGATTAGCAATGCCCACATACGTCCCCAGAAGGCTTACTGGGCTTTTCGTATTTTGTATCTGAATTTTGGCCCAAGCTACAGATGGTTCCAAGACTGGATGATTCAACTGGGTAAAAGAATTCTTTGGAAGTCCACCATTTGCCATGGTGTCTGACAGAACTGCATAAGGGATATTGGGTACGAAACTGCTTGCCGGTGTCTGAAGAACCTCCTTAGGAGATATGGTATCATTTGGCTTAGATTCCAGATGACCCCCCGCTTGTAATATTTTCTGAACCTGCACAGTGTTTTTTTGGTGTTTTGACTTTGAAGACAGATCAAGCGGTATGTCCTTCACTTCACCTGGGCATGCCTCCGTTTGCTCCTCTGTTCCACGCGGGGACTCCAAACTTGTGGAGGGTGATGATATATTTTTATCACTGCGATTCAAGGAACATTTGCCCTTCTCATTCAGCAGCCTGTTTTGTGCAGTCAAATGTGCTTCGGCTGAGCTGCAGCACGTTTCGGAGGATGGAGTAAGTGAAAGAGGTACCAGAGAAGCGGAGCCTGGTGCCGGCTGCTTTAATGGGGCAGGAGCATCGAGACGGGACTCAGCATCTTCAGCCAAATTGCCATCTTTTCCAGCTATGACATTCTTCTTGGTGGATGCAGAGCAACACATGGGTTTCAATGCCTTAAAAGAGAGTTGAGTTTCAGGTGCCAAGGCTCTACCCACAGTGAGGTGCTGAGGACAGGGCTGAGACTCTGCAGCCATATCACGGCTAGAGTCTTTTAGGTGACACTCAGTGCTGCATTTGGTAGCTGGAACTTTTCTTAAAACAGTAATCTGGTCCAAATTGGAGGGAAGTGTTATACTACCCAACTGACAGCTGAGATTAGGCTGTAAAAGGAAAGCTATGGGCTGGCCTGTTTGAAACTGTGAACATCGAGAACTCGAAAGGCTTGTGGACTGAGTCTGCGTGTGGGTCTTCTTGGCCGGATGTGCGAGATTTGAGTTCAGAGGGACTTCCTGGCTGTCCCTTTCTCCACCTGGTCTTTGCTGTGTTGGAAAGACCTCAACATTCTCTGCGTGTTTAGAGGTTTCTGCTTCCTCCGACACCACAGTACTCCTTGGAATCGGGTCTAATAGAGGGGTGCCGCCACACGAATAAGTGAGTGGAGCCTCTAGATAGTGTTTTAAATGACTGCCTTTCACAGACACACAGTTATTCAGATCTTCTGTAGGACCTCGTTTGCAGCTAAGGGCTCTATCAGGAGCACATTCTGGAGTTAAAGGCTGAGACACTGGGTTGCCCACCATACTCTTGCTCTCCTTAGGTCCACCTTCCTCTCTGCCCACTTTTCCTTTATCTCCTACATGCATCTGAAGGGGGTCCACCTGGGCAACAACAAAAGCACAAAGTCCTTGCACATGGCACATAATATTGGTTTCCTGAAATCACCAATCCAATCCCTTTGCTGGCCTTTCAATAAAGCCTGCAACAGCGACAGATGCATATGTGTAAAAGCCTAAAATGACCTGTTGGATGGGATGCACAAAATGTACTACAGCTTATCAGGTTATACAAGAGACTTTCACTGATCTTTCTCTATTCATATGTACTCCAGTTTTACTGTAATACAATCTAATACCATAGTACAGTTGTTTGACTAATGTGTTTCTACGGTTACATTAAATTCCACAGAGGAAAGAAAGTTACCTGCATATGAGAGATGTTAACACATTTCTTATGGGATGGTGACCGTAGATCTGTACCAGAGGAGTTTTCTTTAGTATTTGATACTCCACTGTGTAGCAAGAGAGTGCAGAAAGATTTCACTGAACTTACTGCACATACATGTCAGCCCCCCTAATCTGACCAGACATTTGTGTAGAAGCTCTTCCCTGTGCCACTGATCATGGCTACGCGTCTATGACTACATACCCAACATTTTATCAAACTAAAGAATAACTGTGATGCATTGTAGACTGTGCACAAGTTTAAACTGATACTTCTTACACTTTGTTGTTTTCCTTGTTCAGTTTTTGTGAGTATGTGCACCACATTACGAATAAAACATTATATTATGCTGGAAGAATCCCAAACATGTATCAAATGGAAGAGACTCAGCAGGAAAATCATTAACATATTTTCATTTTGAGATCTGAGGAGAATTTGGTTCCCGCCTAGACATTACTCACGTCATCACCTGTTAGCATTAAATTCTTTTTCCCTCACCCTTTTTGGTAATTTTGGTATTATATAATACAGCGGGGGTGGCCAATTATGTGTTTTGATGACTACAGGATCGGATTGTTTTTCAAGCATCACAGCAACAAATTAATTAATGGGTGATTAATCAATCAACTGGCGAATTAGCCCATTTAATGCTGGGTCATAAAAATAACTGGAACTCCTGATCCATGCCTGATCGCAATGATAATTTAAGGTAGAAATGGCTGAAACAGAAAAGCGAGTTTACAGATGCTCTATGCAATGGGACCTGAACATGTGTGATAAGCTTTACGTGACCCTCACTCACCGCTCTTCGCCGATGGTACACAAGTGGATGTGATCGAGCCAGCCATGTACACTGCTGCAGAGATGGGGTGCAGAAACCATGGCAGATGAGAAAGGCAGTAACTTGTTTAAGGGGAGACTCTCTTCTCACGGACTGACCACATACACTGCAATGATCACAGGCAAGGGGTGAAGGAGAAGACAGTGAGCGAACTGATCAGGTAAACCATCATGCTCAAAATAAAACCTCATTTACCTGAAAAATTCTTATTTCACTTCATCTACAAGTATGCTTGCCATTTAGGCAACCTTAAATATACATCATACAAAACTGGTCATTGAAGGACTCCAACAGATAATACTCTTATGATCTGTATATGTTTGAAGCAAAAGCTGCAAAAAGCAGGACAAGTATCATGATCATGTGCTAAATGAAAATAAGAATAAACGGAAATGGAACATTATTTTCAACATTATATAACACTTCAAGGCTCGCGGTTATTTGTATGCGTCTATACGCTTTTACACACTAACAAACAGAGCATCACAATGCAAAAAACATGCTCAAGTTCGCTGTTCACTGGGCCACGTAGATCCATAGATGTCAGCAATTAAACATTTTCACACAGCACTCCGTTAATATAACAGGTTCCCGGTAACTCCGGTTTAGTCACTGCAGGGAAGTTTCTAGCTGCTGAAAAGATCAGGGGCTTGTCAAGTTTACCCGGGGTTTAGCTTTTTTGTTTTTGAAGGAAGATTGGTACCGGGACTAAAATACTGCTAACATATCGGACCTAGCGACGCCCATGGGTCACCGTATGGTGAAGACATTGGAACACGCATGTCTGAGTCCACGTTCACCGGGATCGTTTAAATTTATAATTCTTGTTCAGATTAAATTATTGATATAGTGCATTCGATGCTCTTAAACATTATATGTCACTTCCCTTCATACTGATTTTACGCATTCATATTCAATATGTGTCTATAGATCCGTTCACCTGTGACAGTCATGAAAAACATTGCAGGAAAGGAATTGTCGTAAAACCATTACATGTCTTTTTCATATGCAGACCTGACGTTTAAAGTTTGCCAACTGTCAAAATTGTATTTCCCTAAATCGACTTCAAACGGACATCGTGCACACACATGTAACACACAATAGGAAGAAACAATGTAGAATAATTATTAACACACGGCCATAACAATAGACACTTTAAACGCAACGTATCAAAGTCACAATTGAGGCAAAGTACCGGGAATGCAATTGATTGTTTTTTTTAAATCACGTTTAACAGCATATGTTTTTAGTGGGAAAATGACACTTTTCTATCGACGTTTTAGTGTTTAAAATACTACCTAACCATGATGCAAATAAAAATTCTTTTAACCATCAGCAAAAAATGAACTTTATGTTACACTGACCATAAAACAAGTGAACAATGGCAGTACTTTCGATGTGATCAAAATAACATGCCATCCCTTAAGATCCTGCGCAACGAAGTCAACCTTTCGCTAGCTATCGCCGCACTTACTGATCGATCTGCAAGTCACACATTGCTTGACAATGCTGAAATGTGTCATACATGGACCTCTAACATTCATCTCCTTCGGCGGACCTAGACTGGCTTCATAAAATAAGATCACACCGGACCAAACCTAATCCGTCTGATCTGACTTCGACGCTCAATTATTCGCAAAAAATATGATTAGCAAGCAATGACAATTTGCGACTGTTAACATAACCATTTCTCTCGTAGTGAAAAGATTTAAAATCACATACAAAACAAGTGAATTTCTTATTTTTTCGTTCACGTCCGCTGGAGTTCTATAATCTTCCCCGTTTTCGGTTCCGAAAGTCCAGGGGGGTTTTGGCAAGGCAGCCCGTACCGTATCTCTGTCTCTGATGGGAGAGTGTGGTAACTCGCTAGCTGCGGCTTCTGGGATGTGTAGTTTTTAGGTACCCGCGACTTTTCGTTCGCAGAGCGAAAAAGGGAGGAGCACGGACTACAAACGCCAGCATGGAACGCGAGTCCTAGCCACTCGAGGGGAAAAGGGATCGCAACGGTGCGCTAAACTGAAAAAGCCGTGGTGGGAAAGTGAAAATACATAGTATCATAATAAAGACATCAGGTGCCGTACAATTTGTGCATGTTAGATTCCATATATTATGTATCTTTTTATGCGAATTGCAGAAGTTATCCCGAAGTGGTTAGCTAAAGAGGAGGAGGCATTTGCAAAGGTAGCTCTTGCGTTGCAGCAAAACTAACACACGAGGGAGACCGCAGAGGGTGCGGAAAGAATTCGTAACTAAAATGCCGAAAACTGACATGAATGCATCGGACAAAAGAAGATAAGGACGACCACAAAGAATAATATACGATAATAACACTAGCTAGATATGGATTTATAAATTGAACCGAGAGAAACGCCGGGAGAACCGGGAGAATCGACGAATAACTTTGCGCTCCATTATTGCTTATTACGTTCGTGCGGTTGAAGATGTTGATACACATAGCTATTTCGTAAATGAAACCGAATGGAAAACAGTGCTGAGTTTAAGCTGCACATCACAACTGTAAAACAGTCGACTAAAGTTTCATCCATTCATCTATCAATCCATCCATCCATCCTGGTCACGGTCATGGGGTAGTTATTGGGGTAGTTCATTTGTTACTTCACTACTAATTCAGTAATTGTAACCAATTCCTCATAGAAATAAGACTATTATTTATATTTCTTGATGACTCAAACTTTTTCTTGTAAACACAGAGAAATCGTGCTTTTCCTTTAATCAAATCAAATATATCTTAACTGCGTACTAGTGCATTATTTTAATCAGTATGATCTCCAGCAATAAAACAGCTTTTCTTCAACAATGTAGAAGTCTAGCTGATCCAGCCTACGACTTAATTTTTCATTCATACAATGAATTCTAGAAGAGCAACATATCACAGACATGTTACATCACATTTATTTATTTAACAGACACTTTTGTCCAGTTCTATATACACCTGTGGCATGAGAAGCATTCCGGTAACAAGGAGCCAGTAGCAGGCACATATAATTACTGTACTTTAAGTTACAGACTCATACTAGCCCTTGAAGCGTTTGTTTGACACGCTTAACAACTAATATCAGGTTAAAATAGGCATACACATTGTCTGTGGCCCCAAACACAGTTTCACAACAAAATATACCAGATATCAGTTTAAGAACTTCATAATATGAAATGGCAGCAAGAGCCGGGAATAGTACAGCATTTTCGCCAGCTCGGGAGGATGCACAGGGGCAGCTGATGCTGATTATCAAATGTTTAAAGTGTCCCAGCCCGTTCGGCAAGGTCATGTCATGTAGCCCAATAAAGATGCAAAGACGGACAAGCAAAGACTGCCTCCCATATACATAAGTACCATCCATATTCCCTTCAATCTACTTTTCATAAAAGCTCACCCAGTATAGCCGATATTATAGGCAATTTGAAGGTACCAATTTCTGACTCCGGGAGAAAGTTCGATTACCTGCATGGAGGAAAAACTTGTGGGAACATGAGAAGACTGCAAAAACCCCATATATATACATGCCTAGCTGTGATGGAAATTGAACCCAAAATGTTTTCCAACGTAAAGTTGTGCTTTTGGGGGCATCTTGCACACTTTCAAAAGTGAATTTATTCCCGGGTAAGTTACACTGTTTTCTTTTTATTTTCTATGAGGTTGTTAACATCATCTCAATAAAATTTTACAATAAATGATGATATTGATACGGTCGATCATGAGTCCAACCCAATACATTACAGATACGTTACGTTGCATTTCGATGCACGGAAATATCACATGTCATAATTAGTGCTAAGCGAATTATAATAAACTTTGAAATCCAACAATAAAAGACTACGACTTCACGATGTTCGAACGTGCCATTGACTGCTTTTTCTTAAAGACAGAAATATATCCTACCGAGATGTCCACTGTAGGACACAGGACGACAAACTGCCCTCGGAAACGAGTGCCGATCCAGGCAAAGAGATTTTCTTTCTTATCAACGTTACTGTCAATGTTTAGTTCTGTTTTATATTCATTTGTTTATATGAAAGATAAACCGAAAAATGCAGCAGCTTGTCAATTCAGATTATCGGATGGTAATTTAAAAGGAATCCTCAACAATCATTACATTTTATTCAGCGTAAAGCTAAATTTATTAGGATCAACGTTTTTCTTGCACTGCATCTATATCCAGCAATGTGCCGGTCATATACCCAAGTCACGTTGCCTATTTGCCATAACCAAGTCACATTAAAAAAATAATCAACCAACAAGAAAATTAAGAATGATTAAAAAACATAAGGCACGATCCAAAAATGTTTTGAACGAATTACTGCAGATTTTTTCCTTCAACGTGCAATCTGTTGGGGTCCTCGCGGTGGCGGAGTGCTTAGCACTGTTGCCTCACACCTCTGTGACCGGGGTCTTGCCCCCCCCCCCCGAAACCCACCCACGAAATAGACCTTTGTATTCAAATTGAGTTGCGACCCCCTAATATCAAACTCCCTCCTACGCCGTGTGACGCCTGTCCCCTGTGATGGGCTGGCTCCCCATCCTGGGTTGTTCCCTGTTAGGATCCGGACCCCCATGACTCTGCACAGGAGCAGTGGGAATATAGGATGAATGGATGGATGTTCTTTTATTTTGATCATCTTCTTGAAAAGCAAATGCACACTGAAGTGAGTATAATTCAAATAACATAAAAAACTATAGTGCCATAAAACGGGTCAGACAGACAAATAGCCTATAGGCCTACTATAGATGGAATTCGTATTGTACAAACATATCTTCAGAAAGTTTAAAGAGTCCAACCATTGCCCCAGGATGTCGTACAATGCCCCTGTAATATCCTCGCTTGACCAGTATAGGATTTGTTAGGCTATATTAATAGGTATCAGTCTTCATTCTTACCTTAAGAGCTCCGTGGTGTGTCTCACTTCATGTATGACTAATCGAATTAGAAGGTGTCTTAAAATACTTTATTTTTCTTTAACTGTAAAACGTAGTTTTTAAGCGAAACATCGCGGAGTCTGGGTCCTAGAGAGGGGAATAGATACATGTCCGTGTATATGATGTTTAATTTACTGTATTAATATATCAGCTTAAACATCCAACGCATGATAAAAACAGGTTGGTTCTTCTTTAAAAAAAAAAAACAAAAAAAAAAAACATCTATCAAAATGTGCGTGTGTGGCGGGGGTTAATTTTACGATATATTTCTCTGGTCCAAATACCCAGCGGTGCGGCAGACGGCGAGTCCGCCCAGTCCGCCCAGAGTTGCTCGAACAGGGGGGCGTGGTCACGACGGGGTGGTCGACCTCGGGTAATTTCGCCTCATCATAAGTTAGAAGATAAATTGGAACATCAAGGTGGGGGGGACACTTCCAGTAGCTCAGGCGGAAAGAGCTCAGGCGCGCCCAGACGCACGTGCCTGCTGTCCAGTCCTATATAAAAGATGTCATTTGAAATGTTTCACAGAAGATTAAACATATGCTGATACAGCGGGGAAAATAAGTATTGAACGCGTCAACATTTTTCTCAGTTAATATATTTCTAATGGGGCTATTGACATGCAATTTACACCAGATGTCGGTAACAGTTCAAGTAATCCACACATACAAAGAAATCAAAACAAATAAGCACACAAATTAAGTTATGTGTAATAAAGTGAAATGACACACGGAATAAGTATTGAACACACTTACTGAAATGTATTTAATACTTAGTAGAAGCTTAGTAGGAGCTGTGTCTCCAACAGCATCACCACCAACACAGGATCTCCACAAGGGTGCATACTCAGTCCTTTACTGTACACACTCTACCCTCATGATTGTAAGGCCACTTACAGCTCCAACACCTTTGTTAAGTTTGTGGACAACACAGTTGTGCTGGGGCTCATCACCAACAACGATGAGTCGGCCTACATGGCTGAGGTGGAGAACCTAGCAGCGTGGTGTCATGACAACAGTCTCCAGCTGAATGTCGACAAGACTAAGGAGCTCGTGGTGGACTCTGTTCCTGTGGAGTTTTAAATATCTGGGTGTCCACATTTCTGAGGATCTGATGTGGACTGTTCACATCCAAGTCCAGTCCAAAAAGGGCTAAGCAGCGCCTGTACCACCTGCGACAGCTGAGGAAGTTCAGGGTCTCTCCAACGATCCTACGGACTTTCTACTCAGGCGCTGTGGAGCAGTACCTTCAGGATCATCAGGGACACATCCCACCCGAACAACAGCCTGTGTCTGTGTTAACGTTCATTTTGAATATACTTTCTCTGCTTGCATTTTAGCTTGTATTTTAGCTCTTTTTGCGCTTTAACTTTAGCACAATTGGAGTTTTAAATTTGCACAGTCTACAAAAGAGCACTTCAGGATGCATTTCACTGCGTGTTGTACTTTGTATAACTATGTATGTGACAATTAAAGAATCTTGAATCTTGTATAGAGAAACTAGTCGCATGCATTGCTCAGGTGTGATTTTGGCCCATTCTTCCACACAAACTCACAAGTCTTCAAATCTTGAATCACAAGTCTTCAAATCTTGAAGGTTCCATTGATTTTCAATTGGATTCAAGTCTTGAGATTGACTGGGCCATTCTAGCAGCTTTGTTTTCTTTCTCTGAAACCGATTGAGAGCTTCCTTGGCAGTGTGTTCGGGATCATTACTTTGCTGAAATGTCCACCCTTGTTTCATCTTCTGGACCCTGAATGTCTCGCTACATTTCTTCATTCATCCTTCCTTCAATTATATGGAGTCTGCCAGCACCATATGCTGAAAAACAGCCCCACACCATGATGTTCCCACCCCCAAACTTCACTGTTGGGATGGTGTTTTTGGGGTTATGTTCAGTGACATTTCTCCTCCAAACATGGTGTGTGCTATAACATACACAGAGTTTAATTTTGTCTCATCTGACCGGACTATATTCTCTCAGTATTTCATTGGCTTGTCCAGATGTTGTGCAGCAAACTTTAAACAAGCTTCAATATGCTTTTTCCTCAGCGGTGGAGTCTTGCACGGTAAGTGTGCATAGAGGCCATGGTGGCTGAGTGCATTACTTATTGTTTTCTTTGAAACAACTGCACCTGCTAATTCCAGGTCTTTCTGAAGCTCTCCGCGAGTCGTCCTTGGCTCTTTTGATTATTCTTTTGACGACTCTGTCAGAAATCTTGCGAGGAGCACCTGGTCATGGCCGGTTAATGAATTGATGTTCTTTCCACTTCCGGATTATAACCACAAGAGTGCTCACTGGAGCATTCAGAAGTTTAGAAATACGTCTGCAACCGATGCCATCGGTATGTTTTGCAGCAATCAGGTTGCGAAGGTCTTGAGTGAGCTCTTTGCTTTTACACCTTGGTAATGAGAACCCTTTTTATAAGCCATCAGTTAGGACTAAGCCAGCTGATATTAATTTGCACTGATAGGGGGCAGGATTTCTTTCTAAACACTGACAGATTTCAGCTGGTTTCTTGGATTTCCCTGCATTTTTGCACCTCCTGTTCTTCATGTGTTCAATACTTATTCCCTGTGTCAATTCACTATATTAAACATAATTTATATACTTATTTGTTTTGATTTCCTTGTATGTTCCTTACATTTACTCATCAAATCAGGATATTTCGATGATTTGAATATTATATTTTGATGTTCAGACAAAGTTGTAGAAGATACCTCCCTTATCAGACATGGTCGTTAACTGAAATTCCATCTGGTGCCTTTTCTAAATATTTGAACATTTGTTTAGGAATTTTTATAAATTTAATAAAATTATCGGGCGGCACGGCTAGCCCAGTATGCAACTATGCTGTGAGGAACAATTTCAGGTTTACAGTGGAGAGGCAGGGCAAAGTTAGACAAGGCCCACAGTCACCCTACAGGCCTGTGCTCACCTATGCTCATGAGCTTGTGGTGAGGACCTAAAGATTACAGTAGCAGGAACAGGCAAATGACATGAGGCTCCTCTCCGTCCATGACAGTTCAGAGATACAGGAACTGGAAACAGAACTGCTGTCCCTACTGATTCAGGGAGGTGTCAGCTCAGGTGGGTCGGGGACATGAGAATCACGGCATCTGGGTGGCCACCAGGGGCGCTGTTCCAGGCACATGGTACTGGGTACAAGCCTTAGGCAGCAACGGGACTTTCTCTGGAGGGCTGTATCTCCCAGCTGACCCCCCGGCTTTGGAAAGAGAAGCCTGGTGTAACCAGTTTGGTGTCCTGCTGCCGCCACCCTGAGCAGCAGGAGCTGAATGAAGGCGACGTTAGTTAGGGAGCTACGGTTTTCTGTAGGGATCAGATTACGTTGCCAGTGTAATATTTTCAAATGAATTACAGTTGGTTCATATTATGATAATTAGGCATACAGTCAATGCCCTTACACTACGTGATATAGAAATTCCAGCCAGATTTTTTACGTGGATTTTAGACATTTGTACATTTGCAAAGAAATATCCTACTTTTGTATTGTTTTTGGGCATTAGCCACACGGCCTTCTGATTAAAAAGAAAAAACACCCCAGGAAGAGCTGTAGCAACAGTCACACCCCTGGCACACCAACAGAAAACGGAAGTTGATTGCAAGCTACCCGTACGTCTGCCAGATCCTTAGCCGCATGACTCAGGGCGTGACTGAGATGGACACCTCATCACTCTGAACACTTGGAGAATGATATGATGAGTCTGTAAGGGGAATAAGGGTATAATGAGGCATAAATGCACATTTTCAGTTCACACAGAAAATGTAGTATAATTTGCAATCACCTCTCCTGGAGCCGACACCTTATCGTGGTGGAGGGGTTTGCGTGTTCCAATGATCCCAGGAGCTAAGTTGCCTGGGGCTTTATGCCCCTGGTAGGGTCACCCAAGGCAAACAGGTCCTGGGTGAGGAACCAGACGAAGTGCGGCTCAAAAGACCCCTCATGAAGAAAAACATAATGGATTCACGTTTTCCCTTGCCCGGACGCGGGTCACCGGGGCCCCCCCCTGGAGCCAGGCCTGGGGGTGGGGCTCGATGGCGAGCGCCTGGTGGCCAGGCCTACACCCAAGGGGCCTGGTCGGGCACAGCCCGAACAAGGCACGTGGGTCCCCCTTCCAATGGGCTCACCACCTGTAGGAGGGGCCATAGGGGTCGGGTGCAATGTGAGTTGGGCAGTGGCCGAAGGCGGGGACCTTGGCGATCCGATCCTTGGCTACAGAAGCTAGCTCTAGGGAAATGGAATGTCACCTCTCTGGTGGGGAAGGAGCCTGAGCTGGTGCGCGAGGCTGTGAAGTTCCGACTAGATGTAGTCGGGCTCACCTCGACGCACGGCCTGGGCTCTGGAACCAGTCTCCTCGAAGGGGGCTGGACCCTCTTCCACTCTGGAGTTGCCCACGGGGAGAGGCGCCGAGCTGGGGTGGGCTTACTTATTGCCCCCTCGCTGGGCGCCTGTACATTGGGGTTTACCGCGGTGGACGAGAGGGTAGCCTCCCTTCGCCTTCGGGTGGGGGGACGGGTCCTGACTGTTGTTTGCGCTTATGCGCCAAATGGCAGTTCAGAATACCCACCCTTTTTGGAGTCCTTGGAAGGGGTGTTGGAGAGCGCTCCTCCCGGGGACTCTCTCGTTCTGCTGGGGGACTTCAATGCTCACGTGGGCAATGACAGTGAGACCTGGAGGGGCGTGATTGGGAGGAACGGCCCCCCCGATCTGAACCCGAGTGGTGTTTTATTGTTGGACTTCTGTGCCCGTCACGGATTGTCCATAATGAACACCATGTTCAAGCATAAGGGTGTCCATATGTGCACTTGGCACCAGGACACCCTAGGCCGCAGTTCGATGATCGACTTTGTGGTCGTGTCATCGGACTTGCGGCCGCATGTATTGGACACTCGGGTGAGGAGAGGGGCGGAGCTGTCAACCGATCACCACCTGGTGGTGGGTTGGCTCCGCTGGTGGGGGAGGAAGCCGGTCAGACCTGGCAGACCCAAGCGTATAGTGCGGGTCTGCTGGGAACGTCTGGCGGAATCCCCTGTCAGGGGGAGTTTCAACTCCTACCTCCGGCAGAACTTCACCCATGTCCCGGGGGAGGCGGGGGACATTGAGTCCGAATGGGTCATGTTCCGCGCCTCCATTGTCGAGGCGGCTGACCGGAGCTGTGGCCGTAAGGTGGTCGGTGCTTGTCGCGGCGGCAATCCCCGAACCCGCTGGTGGACACCGGCGGTGAGGGATGCCGTCAAGCTGAAGAAGGAGTCCTATCGGGCCTTTTTGGCCTGTGGGACTCTGGAAGCAGCTGATGAGTACCGGCGGGCCAAGCGGAACGCGGCTTCGGCGGTTGCTGAGGCAAAAACTCGGGTATGGGAGGAGTTTGGCGAGGCCATGGAGAACGACTTCCGTACGGCTTCGAGGAGATTCTGGTCCACCATCCGGCGTCTCAGGGCGGGAAAGCGGTGCAGCATCAACACTATTTATGGTGGGGATGGTGCACTGCTGACCTCAGCTCGGGATGTTGTGGGTCGGTGGAAGGAATACTTCGAAGACCTCCTCAATCCCACCGACACGCCTTCCAATGAGGAAGCAGAGTCTGGGGACTTGGGGGTGGACTCGCCTATCTCTGGGGCAGAGGTCGCTGAGGTGGTTAAAAAGCTCCTCGGTGGCCGGGCCCCGGGGGTGGATGAGATCCACCCGGAGTTCCTCAAGGCTCTGGATGTTGTGGGGCTGTCTTGGTTGACACGCATCTGCGGCATCGCGTGGACATCGGGGGCGGTGCCTCTGGATTGGCAGACCGGGGTGGTGGTCCCCCTCTTCAAGAAAGAGGACCGGAGGGTGTGTTCCAACTATAGGGGGATCACACTCCTCAGCCTCCCTGGTAAGGTCTATTCGGGGGTGCTGGAGAGGAGGGTCCGTCGGATAGTCGAACCTCGGATTCAGGAGGAGCAGTGTGGTTTTCGGCCTGGCCGTGGAACAGTGGACCAGCTCTATACTCTCCGCAGAGTCCTTGAGGGTGCGTGGGAGTTTGCCCAACCAGTCTACATGTGCTTTGTGGACTTGGAGAAGGCATTCGACCGCGTCCCTCGGGGAGTCCTGTGGGGAGTTCTCCGGGAGTATGGGGTGCCGGGCTGCCTTATAAGGGCTGTTCAGTCCCTGTACAACCGGTGTCAGAGCTTGGTCCGCATTGCCGGCAGTAAGTCGGACTCGTTCCCGGTGAGGGTTGGACTCCGCCAGGGCTGCCCTTTATCACCGATTCTGTTCATAACTTTTATGGACAGAATTTCTAGGCGCAGCCGGGGCGTTGAGAGTGTCCGGTTTGGTGACCTCAGGATTGGGTCTCTGCTTTTTGCAGATGATGTGGTTCTGTTGGCTTCATCAGACCGCGACCTTCGGCTCTCACTGGAGCAGTTCGCAGCTGAGTGTGAAGTGGCTGGAATGAAAATCAGCACCTCCAAATCCGAGACCATGGTCCTCAGCCGGAAAAGGGTGGAGTGCTCTCTCCGGGTCAGGGAGGAGGTCCTTCCCCAAGTGGAGGAGTTTAAGTATCTTGGGGTCTTGTTCACGAGTGAGGGAAGGATGGAGCGGGAGATCGACAGGCGGATCGGTGCGGCGTCAGCAGTGATGCGGGCGCTGCATCGGTCTGTCGTGGTGAAGAAGGAGCTGAGCCAAAAGGCAAAGCTCTCGATTTACCAGTCGATCTACGTTCCTACCCTCACCTATGGTCACGAGCTTTGGGTAGTGACCGAAAGAACGAGATCGCGAGTGCAAGCGGCCGAAATGAGTTTTCTCCGCAGGGTGGCTGGGCTCTCCCTTAGAGATAGGGTGAGGAGCTCAGTCATTCGGGAGAGACTCAGAGTAGAGTCGCTGCTCCTCCGCATTGAGAGGAGCCAGATGAGGTGGCTCGGGCATCTGCTTAGGATGCCTCCTGGACGCCTCCCTGGTGAGGTGTTCCGGGCATGTCCCACTGGGAGGAGGCCCCGGGGAAGACCCAGGACACGCTGGAGGGACTATGTCTCTCGGCTGGCCTGGGAACGCCTCGGGATTCCCCCAGAGGAGCTGGAGGAAGTGGCTGGGGAGAGGGAAGTCTGGGTTTCCCTGCTGAGGCTACTGCCCCCGCGACCCGACCTCGGATAAGCGGAAGTTAATGGATGGATGGATGGAATTTGCAATCATAAGTTTTAATCGCTACTCAGTAACTTGTTACTGATAAATACAGAACTGATGCTGCTCCTTATAGAAGCCCAGGATTCACAGAGGAGAGTTTGTAGCCTGATGTGTAAACATGACACGTGTCAAAATGTGCGATCAGACTCAAGGGCAAGGCAGGTGGCAATCATAGGTATAGATTTGCAGTATGGTTTCAGCTTTATTGTGAGTGAAACGTTAGTCTGACATAGCCTGTGATTGTTGAATGAAGGCACACTTATATGCGGTATGAGGATGCGGGTCTAAGGGGGGACCTGCCAACAATATGTATTCCAAAGAAAGGAACGTTTCACAGGACACCCCTGTGTGTATCAGCTGGGGGGGGGGGGCAGTTAGGGTAACTTCATCCATTTGATTGAAATCACTGGCCTTAAAATTTCAGTAATAGCGTAGTTTTATTTTACAATAAAACAGCACAGGCACACAAACGCAGAAAAGTTGCATTAGAAACTTCCTGTTATTCATCCAACATGGAAATGCACTGCATGGGTAGGGTGACCAGGATCAGACACATTTTATAATATGCTTTTGAATCTGAGGACTTTCAGCTATGACACTTGAGAGGTCCATAGAATAAGAGTGACGAGGCCCATCGCAGCCAGAACGTGGGGCAGATGCTGGCTAAGTGGTGCATTTCAGGGCTTCTAAGGCTTTTAAGTCTTATTACTTACCTGAAGCTCACCAGCCACTTCATCCATCCCTGCGTATGAGTCAGACATCAAACGAATCTCTTCATTGTTTCTGAAGCATTTTTGCACCACATCACTACAATTTATGACTGATAATAAACAAAAAAAACCTTTGATAAAAAAGCAGTAATATGAGAAGTAAACATTAAGTCATCTGACAATTACACTCCAAAATGACCGTTTTTCTGAGACTCATAGTCAGGTTGTCTGGTATAATATGTGGAGAGGAGTGCAGACACTTGGTATAAATGAGCGGGTGGCGCACTGAGGTAGCACTGGATGGATTAGATTAGCAGTGGGGCTCTAGTGCTGGCTGTGTTTGATGTGGACGGGTGTGGTGGCCTCCTGCCGACCAGGGTGAGAGGAGCTCAAAGGGAGGAAGGCTAAGCTGTGGTGCTCAGTGGAGCCCTCTAGTGGTATGAGTCTTAGCTGAAGTAGCTGTGCAGGGGGCGAGTGGCATTATCCCAAGATGCTAAGGAGATAGGGAGGGAGGGAGCAAAAACATGGACCGTCTGTGGGTCCCCGAGGACCAGGTCGAGAAGCACTGACATGGAAGGTGACACTGGCCACTAGTCAGTCCCCTTATTTGCTAAAGAGCTCCTTTAGCCGCTTGCAAAGTTCCATAAATTACAGGAGAAAATCATATCATATCTGCACAGGTCCTGCCGATTACAGGTTCTTTGCTTTAACCTGTATATTTTAAACTTGTTAGACAGCAATAGATAATGTTGCAGGCACTGTATTAATCCCACTGCAGTCCACTGGATCATCACTGCATGCACTGCAACGTGAAGATGGCACTGGAAACAAACCAAAGTCAGCACTAACTACAGGGGTGGACTTGGTAGAGTGTCTGTTATGCCATCTGGACTGTGTAAGAGTTCAGCCTCATTTCAATAGCAGAGGTGGGTAGTTCAGGTCCAGAGAGAAAAAATCCAGACCAAGATTTTGTTTCAGCCAGCCAGTTGAGTATTAAGAGTCACGGTCACAGAGCACAACTCCCAACAACACCACAAGCTTATCTGACAAACTCTGTTGGTTATACTGGCCACAGGGTAAAGGGATTCGCTTTTTTGTTTTATACATTTATTACAAAAAAACAACTTGTTGTGCATTTGTTCCAATATTGTTCAGCCCTATTTCCATTTAATGCACACAAAACACATGAGTATCAGCATCAGTATTGGCAATACCAGCCTTGGTACCAGATCAACCCAAAAAAGAAAATCAGTTTCACCTATCCCTGATGAATACTGTTTAAACTGTCCTCCCTTTCTGTGGGGCCAAAAGATACACTTGTGGCTGAATGAAAGGTCATCATTCTGTCTAACATGACCCATGAGCGTGCCACAATATTTTAGCCATATTTATGTCCCAAAAAGAAATCTTCAGCATTTTTAATTATATAATTGTTCTTAACCAAAAAACATATGTGATCACAACATCTGGATAATATTCATCCTACTGTTCAGTTATTGTGTTGGCAGCACAATACACCTGGTCAGCAAGGGGTATCAACAACCCAAGTGATCATCTAAATCAGGAGTGGACAACCTTATTTAGAAAGGGCCAGTGTGTATGTGCCTTTTTTCTGAAACTCCCTAATTAGATGACTAATTAGAGGACTGAATGGCTAAAGAGTCCTCACACCTGGGTTTGAACAGCTGACCGAAAGGTCATCCAAAAGACTTGCATACACGCCAGGCCTTTGTGGATAAGACTGCCCACCACTGCAATATGAGGTTACGCCAAGCTTAAGATTAAGCGATTTGAAGCGGGTTGAGTCCTGACTGCACGTGTTAATGACCAGCTGAAGGTGGCTGCAGTTCTGTACGCATTGGCGGGTTTTTCACGCCACTTAGAGGGACGACAGTAGCATGTTAAGATAAACCTTCGAGGAGGGGGGCTTATCGCCAAAACGGTGCTTTTGCAAGGAATGCAGATTGTGAGCTTTTTTAATGTTGGTAAATAAATGTGGCTTTGTCCGGACGGATTTATTACAAAAGTAATCTTCTTTACGAGAAATAAACATCGCTAAACAAGAGTAGATTATGAATGATTAATTTATTAATGTAGGGCATTTATTATAGTAATCTGACCCTTGCCTCTGAACAGAAGTAAAACACAAACGATATGCTTTGCGTTTGAATGTGGTTTCGGATATATATATACACTGCTCAAAAAAAATTTAAGGAATGCTTATTAATCAGAGTATAGCATCAAGTAAACTAAACTTCTTGGATATTCATCTCGTCAGTTAAGTAGCAGAGGGGGTTGTTAATCAGTTTCAGTTGCTTTGGTGTTAATGAAATTAACAACAGGTGCACAAGAGGGGCAACAATGAGACGACCCCCAAAACAGGAATGGTTTAACAGGTGGGGGCCACTGACATTTTTCCATCCTAATCTCTTCTGACTGTTTTTTCACTAGTTTTGCATTTGGCTACAGTCAGTGTTACTATAGTAGCATGAAGTGATACCTGGACCCTACAGAGGTTGCACAGGTAGTCCAACTCCTCCAGGATGGTGCATATTGATGTGTCATTGCTGTGTCTCCCAGCACAGTCTCAAGGGCATGGAGGAGATTCCATGAGACAGGCAGTTACTCTAGGAGAGCTGGACAGGGCCATAGAAGGTCCTTAACCCATCAGCAGGATCAGTATCTGCTCCTTTGTGCAAAGAGGAACAGGATGAGCACTGCCAGAGCCCTACAAAATGACCTCCAGCAGGCCACTGGTGTGCATGTCTCTGACCAAACAATCAGAAACAGACTTCATGAGGGTGGCCTGAGGGCCCGACGTCCTGTAGTGGGCCCTGTGCTCACTGCCCGGCACCGTGGACCTCGATTGGCATTTGCCGTAGAATACCAGAATTGGCAGGTCTGCCACTGGCACCCTGTGCTTTTCACAGATGAGAGCAGGTTCACCCTGAGCACATGTGACAGAAGTGAAAGGGTCTGGAGAAGCTGCGGAGAACATTATGCTGCCTGTAACATTGTTCGGCATGACCGTTTTGGTGGTGGGTCAGTGATGGTCTGGGTTGGCATATCCATGGAGGGACACACAGACCTCTATAGGCTAGACAACGGCACCTTGACTGCCATTAGGTATCGGGATGAAATCCTTGGACCCACTGTCAGACCCTATGCTGGTGCAGTGGGTCCTGGGTTCCTCCTGGTGCACGACAATACCCGGCCTCATGTGGCGAGAGTATGCAGGCAGTTCCTGGAGGATGAAGGAATGGATACCATTGACTGGCCCCCACACTCCCCGCATCATTTTTTTCACTTAGACTTTTGGGGTGTCTTTGAATTCAGTCCTCTGTAGGTTTGTAATTTTCATTTCCATCAAACGATGTGGCATCCTTTCACTCTTAACACATCACCCAGTTCATATCAGTATGGATATCCAGCAGGATTTTTCCCCATTGAAATTTGATGCGTTTTCAAAGTGTTCCTTTAATTTTTCCTTTAATATGTATATATATATATATATATATATATATAAAAGAACATAAGAAATTTACAAACGAGAGGAGGCCATTCGGCCCATCAAGCTCGTTTGGGGAGAACTTAGCTAATAGCTCAGAGTTGTTAAAATCTTATCTAGCTCTGATTTAAAGGAACCCATGGTTTTAGCTTCCACTACAATAGCAGGAAGACTATTCCATACTCTGACTACACGCTGTGTAAAGAAGTGCTTCCTCAAATTTGTTTTAAAATGTTCTCCCGCTAGGTGTATATATATATACACACTCACCTAAAGGATTATTAGGAACACCATACTAATACGGTGTTTGACCCCCTTTCGCCTTCAGAATTGCCTTAATTCTACGTGGCATTGATTCAACAAGGTGCTGAAAGCATTCTTTAGAAATGTTGGCCCATATTGATAGGATAGCATCTTGCAGTTGATGGAGATTTGTGGGATGCACATCCAGGGCACGAAGCTCCCATTCCACCACATCCCAAAGATGCTCTATTGGGTTGAGATCTGGTGACTGTGGGGGCCATTTTAGTACAGTGAACTCATTGTCATGTTCAAGAAACCAATTTGAAATGATTCGAGCTTTGTGACATGGTGCATTATCCCGCTGGAAGTAGCCATCAGAGGATGGGTACATGGTGGTCATAAAGGGATGGACATGGTGAGAAACAATGCTCTGGTAGGCCGTGGCATTTAAACGATGCCCAATTGGCACTAAGGGGCCTAAAGTGTGCCAAGAAAACATCCCCCACACCATTACACCACCACCACCAGCCTGCACAGTGGTAACAAGGCATGATGGATCCATGTTCTCATTCTGTTTACGCCAAATTCTGACTCTACCATTTGAATGTCTCAACAGAAATCGAGACTCATCAGACCAGGCAACATTTTTCCAGTCTTCAACTGTCCAATTTTGGTGAGCTCGTGCAAATTGTAGCCTCTTTTTCCTATTTGTAGTGGAGATGAGTGGTACCCGGTGGGGTCTTCTGCTGTTGTAGCCCATCTGCCTCAAGGTTGTGCGTGTTGTGGCTTCACAAATGCTTTGCTGCATACCTCGGTTGTAACGAGTGGTTATTTCAGTCAAAGTTGCTCTTCTATCAGCTTGAATCAGTCGGCCCATTCTCCTCTGACCTCTAGCATCAACAAGGCATTTTCGCCCACAGGACTGCCGCATACTGGATGTTTTTCCTTTTGCACACCATTCTTTGTAAACCCTAGAAATGGTTGTGCGTGAAAATCCCAGTAACTGAGCAGATTGTGAAATACTCAGACCGGCCCGTCTGGCACCAACAACCATGCCACGCTCAAAATTGCTTAAATCACCTTTCTTTCCCATTCTGACGTTCAGTTTGGAGTTCAGGAGATTGTCTTGACCAGGACCACACCCCTAAATGCATTGAAGCAGCTGCCATGTGATTGGTTGATTAGATAATTGCATTAATGAGAAATTGAACAGGTGTTCCTAATAATCCTTTTTATATATATATATATATATATATATATATATATATATATATATATATAGAGAGAGAGAGAGAGAGAGAGAGAGAGAGAGAGACTTATTCCCAGCAGTAACAGGTTGAGGCTGGGTTGGGCTATGTTGTTGCCTACGACGTATGACTTTTTATCATAATCAAGCGCTAATTATTCCATTTGCTAGGCACATGTACTCCGGTGTGCGCAGGCAACACGTAACGCCGTAATGCCATTAACAGCCCAACTGTACTGAAGCGTGTTTCGTTATAACTTATAAGCATGTGAAATAATTTTAATCCGATCAATAGCAATACTATTATTCTGCAACTGAGCTCTGGAAAAGCAGTGGAAAGATCCGTAAATTCATCCATCCTCTAACCGCTTGTCCTAGTTACGGTGGCGGGGAAATGCAGCCTTTTCTGGGCTCGTAGTGCGCAAGGCAGGGGTACATTACGGATGAAATGCCTACAAGTCAGAAACAGGAAACACCAAATCTTTGTAAACGACAGTCTGATTGTATATTAGTTACATAATGAAATAGTGGTTCCGACAGCGGTTCCATAGTGTAGTGGTTATCACGTCTGCTTTACACGCAGAAGGTCCTGGGTTCGAGCCCCAGTGGAACCACTGAATCTTTTACACGTTTTTTATTCGATATTATGAAAACTATACATGTACTGGTAGCATATGAACAAAAATACAAACATTAAGCTATATACATAGTTGGATAAGGTTCCTGCGTACCTGGTTAAATGCCTGAGCGGATATAAGTGTGGCCAGGGACTACCACGCCAAATAGGCCGCCGCAACACATAAAAATAATGAAACACGAAACATGGATTATTTTCCTTTTAAGCGTAATCATGGAAGAGATGCGGCGTCCCATGAATACTGGTTCCAAAAACGTTTTTAGACTACGTTACATTTTGAAAGATAGCACCGGACTTTCACTGTAACAAAGACGGAATTCATCGTGTTGTGGGTAGGAGCAGGAAGCGGCTCTTCGGCAGGAGGCGCTGTGGTGCCTGGTGACAGCAGGCAAGAAAAACGAGGAAAGAGGAAAAAAGTCGAAGGAAAACTTTGTCGTTCAAGTGACGATGCTCCTCATCATTTAATTTCGTAGTAACGTAGCCAAAGTATCACTAGCTATCACTGTTCTACCACAACCGAAAATTAAGAAAGATTACGATTAAGGATTACTAACAGGGGAGGAATCATTAATAAACATCACCAGTCTGAATAATTATGATAAATGGTTATAGGTGTATAACATTTGCTGTTGGGCTCCTGAAGTACAACTAGTAACTCCCTCTGTTTCTTTTTTTCTTGATGAACAAATGAATTGATTAAATATTGTCTACATGGCTGTCGTGCTGAAATGCTTTAACGTCCATAATTTATTTTTGGGTGATTTTTTTCTATGAATATGAAGTTGACTGCTGAATGCGAGTTGACTTGCAATGGTAAATCAAGAAATGCTGTATTGTAATTTTAGAAGTAATAAACGCGGCATCATTAAAGGAGATGGATTTGTCATGTTAACATTATGTTTAAAATTTAATTTAAAAAAAATATTTGAAAAGCATTGAGTGGAAGCCTCTAGAACAGTATCAGCTGGAGCCACAAGCTTCGCTGCGTTTTTAATCTCTCTCTACAATAGCTAAATCATGCGTGTTATGCTTTGCTTTCTTGGTTGTTTCATTACTGTAACTTCCAGATGCAAACCCTGGCCTGGAACATGCAGGGACATGGACTGTCAGTCCATCTTAAGGCCAACACATAAGCACAGTCACACTCGTACACGATGGGCAATTCAAACACCAACCAGCCACACGGCCTAACTGTTTTGGACAGAGCAGGTACAGCAGTGAAGCCCCAAAACCAGGAGGTCTGAAGCAACAGGGATGTCGATTAAAGCCCCAAGCCGTTCCTCCATAAGGGGTTTTTAATAATCATCAATAATCATCCTTATTGCAGCTGGAGCTTGATCATGGAAACGTCCTGCTTCCCTCTGCAGGAGGCCAGAAGCTGCTATGAAACATCTGAGCTGGAAAGTAACACAAAGGCATACAGTCCATGGAAGACTACCAGTATTACCCAAGAACCAGGTTCCATGGTGTGCTGGTCATCACATCTGCTTCATACACAGAAGACCCGGGGCTGGAACCATTCGGTTTAAGGAGATGGTGTGTGATGGTGAATGGAAAAAAAATCACCAGTTTGAGCCTCAGTAGAATAAGTCAGATTTCCATCGAGGCCTTGAGTGTTCAACTGTGTCTCTCTCAACGGAGTGCAAGACGGGGTATGTAAAAAAACATTCTGATATACTCATGCAAATGCTGAAAATCGGTCTCGAGACCAAATCTGTGGCAGGACTAGAACAGAATTTACCACCGTTCTGCCATGGCTGAGCATTTATGTGTCAGATTTATGTATCAAGACATACATTAAAAAAGGGAAGAAATGTATTTATAGTGAATATTTTCCATTTATGAATACCTTTACAATTAGAGGTTCATATCATGTTACAATTGATTTTTTTTCCTTTAATTAATCCACCTATGAAAAGTTTGATTTTCGGTGTAAAGATGTTGCAGATGTGCTGAGCTGCACCTATTGAGCTTGTGCCTTTGTTCTCTTCGCTTTGCTTGGCTGCGAGTGGTTCAGCCTCCCCAGCTTCCTCTCTTTATGCGGCCCTTTGCCCTTGGCGCCACCTGTTGGCAGCTGAATGTCCGGCGCCTTCCCTGTGGCCGACTGTGTCCTGCCACCGAGGCTGTCTTCCCGGGAGATGGGCTCTATGACGGCTCCCACTTGGCTGATCACCTTCGGGGCTGTGAATTTCTGCACGGTACGCGGGGTGTTCCATGTGTTACCGATGGGTGTGCATATGCTACGCTCGAACTGTTTCGGGTTCTCAAAGGGGAACGGCAGCTGACTGACCTGCAAGGGAAAGTAAATAAAAACAAAACATATGTAATCAATACTTCAGTTCCTTTCATTAATTTACCCACTTCGAACAAGAAAACTTCAGCAAACAAAATATAATTTAAGAAGCATGCAGACAAATAACTGGCATAAATGTTGCAACAGCCTTATGCGTCAGAAGCATTTTGAATGTGGGGGGGGGGGGGGGGGGGCACACTGGCATAAAACTAATATTTTATGTTAAATGTGGGGGGGTCCAAACAAATAATTATGAAATGTGAGGGGGACGCGTCCCCCTGATTTTAATGGCAGCGACGCCCATGGCATCTATGCAAGTTCGAATTTTATCCTTTAAATTCTCCTCCTTGTAAAGTGATCTAGGGTTTGTGAAAGGCTCTATTTAAACGTAACTTATTATTAATGCCTCACCCTGCAAGCATACAAGCAATACGCTTTAGCTACATGGCAGCTTAGGCTAAATAAGCGACGGGACATTGCAGATGAGGCCATGGAGCTGACCTGATGAGCAGCCACTGAAGAATCCCTTTTCTCTGACATTATGACGGTGGGAAGCTTCTCATCCTGTCTTGGAGGAGGGGGGGCAACTTTTACACGAAACCTGAAGGAAGAAGGATGTTAAAGCCGCAGAATATTTTAATTTCTTCTTACAGTACAAATTCTGTTACTTAAGGGAGGATTCTTAGTGTGAGAGAGGAGGTGTGGATTTTTTTTGGGGGGGGGGGGGGGCACCTCACTTCCACACCATTAATCAAGCACTGACTGTTAAGAGTATGAAGACACGTTCCCCAACACCCAAGGAGAACAGCAAGACAGTTCTAGGTGTTGTAGCCCTCGTGTTTGGTCATCAATTTATGCTGCAGCAGTACCTCAGATGTCTGGCCTCTGCCTACCTGCCATTTCCCAAAAAGGTTCCTGTTCCATCCTCCAGCACCATCCCAAGAGCCTGAAACCTCACACTCACCTTCTGCGTTTGTTGCGTGAAGGTTTGAGGCCAACTCCGCCCCACTCTCCCCAGCCAGGCAGGGTCAGGTCCACCACCTTCGGCTTGGCCGCCTCCTCCTGCTGCCTCTTCTCCTTCAGGAAGTCCGACACCACATCATCCCCAGCAAAGGCCTCCTTTATAATCAACTTCTGATCTACGTCATTCTGAAAGACAGCAGGAGAATCTCCATCAGCGGTGGAGAGAGTTCACCTCAGGAGCACTCAAAAGAATGCTCAACATCTCAGCATCTTCAGGACATGAGCAGCTGCCTGACGCCTTTACCTCCTCCTCATCAATGACTGTGGGCAGTAGAGGCACCTCCAGAGCTCTCGCTTCTTTTGTCAGCACATTATTGCAGTCGATTACTTTTCTTCTTTTATTCTTTTTTGACTTTTGCCCCTGCTGGCTTGTAGTTCCACTAGATCGCACAGCTGGGGGGGGAGGGACCGTCTGGTTTGCCGTTTCACTATCCTCTCCGGAAGCTTCTTGACTGAGGAGGCCATCCATATCCTCCAGGGTCACGACTCGTGTTGGTCCTTCTTCCAGTAAGGCTGCTTCTTCCTTCTCTGTTCCCTTTGGTTCCACCTTTGTTGTTTCAGCCACTGGTGCCTGACAGCGATCTTTCACCACCTTTAGAAAAAGGCTGTTGAACTCCGAAACATCTTCCTCATTCTCATCCTCAGAGCTGTCTACCACGAGTTCTTCCTTTTCTTTCAAAGTGTCTTTCATTCACAATGGGGGGGGGGGGGGACAAAACAATGTTAAAACACTTCATCAGTTTCACATTTCAGATTTAATTAATAGAAAAAGAGTAGAGTAGAAAAAATAACAAAATGCTTATTTCATAGACTAAGATCAGATTTAACTGCTTTAGACATACTTTGAAAGAACTAGAAACAACTTTTGGCTCTTTTTTCCACTGGCATACAGGAACTGGGCCGTACCTGAGCCATACTGCAAAGGGAAACTAATTACAGTGCAGTTCCAGCTTGCGTTGGTTTTCCACAGCAGAACGGTGGGCCCGGTAAAGGCGTTGCCGGATTTGGGGAGCAACAGTTATGTAAAACCAAAGAGAAGCTTATTCACTGTTCACACAGCATACATCATGTCTTACTATATGCAAATTTCTGCAAGCATGTCTGAGAATCGCCGAGGTATGCAAGTATCAAATGCTAGAAGAATTTACATAAATTTGTATTATGGGTGTATTCCGTTCAGCTGTTCTATAGTTTTTTTTTTTTTAAGTAGGAGGTTGGAAATTTTCAGTCTCTGAACTATTGGGAATGCATCAACACATTGCAATGCATGATACTATAGTAATGAAAAAAATATATAGAATACACCCTTTTTCCTTCAGATAATCCATGCACAGAACACTGGTTTGTCCATGCATTTCGACCAATCATGGTGGTGACGTGACAAGCTCAGTTTACTCACTTTTGGCTCTACTAGTAAACATGGCGTGGTATAACTCGGGTACTTTACAATGGAAACCCGCCAGTTCGTGGTACGGCTCGGGTACTTTACAATGGAAACCCGCCAGTTCGTGGTACGGCTCGGGTACTTTACAATGGAAACCCGCCAGTTCGTGGTACGGCTCGGGTACTTTACAATGGAAACCCGCCAGTTCGTGGTACGGCTCGGGTACTTTACAATGGAAACCCGCCAGTTCGCGGTACGGCTCGGGTACTTTACAATGGAAACCCGCCAGTTCGTGGTACGGCTCGGGTACTTTACAATGGAAACCCGCCAGTTCGTGGTACGGCTCGGGTACTTTACAATGGAAACCCGCCAGTTCGTGGTACGGCTCAGGTATGGTTTGGTTCCTGGTGTGCCATAAAGGCGAAAGAAAGCAATGTTAACTAATGAAACCGACATTTAGTACCCTGATCCTGTCAGCACTATAGGTAACCTCTCTTGGCTGAGATTACTGCCCCAATCCAAAATGTTTCAGACCTTCAGAAATATAAGATATGGCATATAGTTCATTCACAAATTGCAAGGGTCGCTGGACGAACCTGTATCCAGCAGCAGTAGTGATGGCACCAAGCCCTCCTTTTCCGATTGCCGCAACTTTCGTTTCTCGTCAAACTGCCTTAATAGGACTTCGTCATCATCCAAAGTTTCCTCCTCTTCCTCGGGCACTCCTCCTAGCTGACTCTTGTCCCCCATCATTGGCTCTTCCCCATTGTCCCCTGGTTCTGAGGGTTCTTGGGTCAGCCTGCCCGTCATCCAGGGATTGGCGGGGTCAGTAACGGACTGAGCTTCATTAACAAAATCCGGCAGCACCTCCACCTCCACCTCCTCCTGCTCCTCCTCCTCTTCTGAAGGCACCACGAGCTTCTGGGTCAGTTCCTTATTCATCTCCAGCTGCTGCTGCATGGCCTTGCGAGCCTGAGGAAAAACAGGACAAAAACACAATCAGGGAGGACATATTCTGAAGAGACCTGACCACAGAGCTGAGAGGAGATGCCCGTACCTCCGTATCATATTTGGCCATGATGGCTTTTGACTTTGCCCACTTCCCGCTGTTCTGGTGCTTTAGTGACATCCTTTCCTAGAGGACAGGGAAGCAGGAAGTGTTACCTCAGCATTGCTGCATTACATCCAAGCTGGAAATTTGCAGGAGTGACACCTGAGTGCAGGACTGTGCCGGCTCACCTGCATCCTGGCCAACTCCATCTTCTTCAGCTCCTCGAGGGCAGCCGCTGGGTTAGACTCGCGCATTTCCTCAAACTCTCGCAGAAACTCCTTGCGCTTCGCTTTCTTCAGCACCTTGTGATACCTGAACCAAAGACACATCTAGATGGTCCGACATTCAACATGCAGGCTCTCCTCACATTCTCTATGATCCAATCTGTCTATGGGCTACATACGTACATCCCATCCCTGTGCTGGGAAAGCTCCTCTGCACCAACGGTGGAAAGATCTCGAGGTTCTATGCCTACAGCAGAGGCGACCACTGAAACACTTTCCCCATTTGCAAAATAGGAACCCAAAAACTCAGTGCTTGTTACAAGCACACTCTTAAATAAATGACCAGCAATGAACACCATTAACTTAGATATTTTGGTAGATATAAACTGCATTGTCAACACATATGTAATAGCAATTAAAGACCATACATAACTAGACATATGATCTGAGAGTTTGAAAAATACCCCTTAACACATTTCTTCCCTGCAAATACAAGGCAGGGTCCATCTATCTGGAAAACTGTTATCCTGCCATGCTATGAGGAGAAAGCTTCTACCAGCCCTTTCCTCACAGAAAAATCTCTGACATAAAGGACAACATGAATTTAAGCTCCCACTGAGATGCAAAAACAATCTCATCAGATGGCAGAGAGACAGACAGAGACAAGGGAAAAGGCCCAAACATTTAATTACAGTCACAGACCTCAGCATACATCCCCACACATGATAAGCCCCAAGGAGATTCTCACTTTTTGCTTTTTATCTTCCTCTCCCGTCTGGCTTTTGCCTCGTAGTAGGATTGGAGAGCTCTGGCCTTCTGCAGCTCAGCACGACGGATCTTTGCCTGCAGTGACACAGACACACTGACACTCATTAACCCAGAAAGATTCCCACATGACCGAGGATCAGTCCCATTTCAAAGAGCTGTGCAGATGAACTAAAGAGATTCAGACGTAGTCTTCCATAACAAACCCCAGATTCAATTAATTTCATGATTCTGACATATTTCAAAAACAGTTCATTGCCTGAAGAATTTTACGCCTGCAAATAGGAATGACTAAATTATTCAAATTTTTGAAAAAGATATAATATAATAGAATTTCTTTAATGTCCATCAAATTTACATCAGATGGGAATTCATCTTTGACAATGACGTAATTAAACACACAATACAAACAACACTATACACAAGATGCTCAGATTTTTATTGCATTGGGTTTTTAAAAAACAAATTCATTTTCTCACAAAGTCCAATGAATGCACAGCTGATCTGTCCCTGAAAAGCAGCGTGGAGATCATAAAGACATGCAAACAGTCTGAAGCTGTTTCCAAGGCCTAATCATTGTGGTTTGTGTAGCACCAAAGGTTGGCGGGTGCGTACCCAGGGCCCCGACGGATAGGTCTGTGCCTGGACTTACCTCTTCCAGGCTCATGGCCTTCAGGGATGCCTCCTCTAAGGGTGTCAGAACAGGATCATGGACAGGCTGCATGTTCTTATGGAGAAGCCTGAATATCTCCTGTTCTAATGGAGTCTGTGCCTGTGATAGAGAAATATGACAGAGGGGAATATAAATATAAAATTTATCATGGAATTTCTACACAAATAACTTCTATTACTTTCCACAGCGTAGTTTGCGGACAGTACCAGCAGGGTATCCCCTTAATCAGATCACAATGAATAACTTCACATTCTATTATATAGCTGTGTATTCACTATGCTGTCCATATTTAAAATGTTTTTTCTACCTTCCATCCAACTACCACTTGCTCCACACGCTTTGGGCCAGAAGGCTCCTGGTTCAAAGGGAAAATCAGCTGTTCAGCTCTTTTGTTCTGTTCCACCACAGGCTGCCACTGAGAAACGGTCTTTGTCGCCTTATCGTATGCCGCCTCTCTTTGGATCTGAAGAGGATGAGGGTGACAGTCAGCCTGCATCTATCTCCACCAAACCCAAACTCAGGCAAGTTTTTCCAGGAGTTTCACAAACTTTCTCGCTCTGCTGTCGACTCAGAGGCAGTTCCACAGTGTCCTTCCGATTCTGTAGATGCTTCAGCTGTTTCTTGGTTTTACTGACAGCAGAAGGGACCTGGTCCATCCTGCCCAGCAAGTCAGACAACCTGATCTTTTCCCCAGCACCTGGAAACATAACTCTTCAATTTCCTTATTTGTCATCTTTTAACAACATCCACACTAATTACTTAAAATACCACAAATGATAATACATGGCACACTGGAAATGTATCGAAAATGGTTACCTTCAGCGCTGACAGTGAACTCAGACACCTGCAGGCTTGCCTCTGATCGCTCAGCCAGTTTCCTCCTAAACATTTCACAAATTAATGGACTGTAACTTTGCCATCGCAATCTGCTGCTCTACACATCAAAATCCATTCTAACCTTTTCTTTCCATCCAGGGAGCTAATTGCTTCCAGGAGTTTGCGATGTTTCCTTTCATCATCGCTTCCGCCCTGAAAAACCAAGACAAGACCACACAAATAAATAATTCATCAAGATGAAAATGCACATTGCATTGGTTACATCTTCACTTCTTCTCGAAGTCGTATTGAATTTGAAAACCCCTACCTCATCTTCGCTTGCACTGATAACAGTATCATCCTCAAATAATTCATCTTCATCATCGTCATATGACAACTGGTTCTTCTTTACACTCGTGCTGACGAACCAAAACAATAAATAAATACTTCAAGACACAAAAGATTTAGATTTTAATCGCAACTATTTTTTTACCAGCGTACTCCAGAAATAAAACGGCAATACCTCAGCTGCAAATAACGGATATTAACGTATAAGACGAATGTGTTTAAGAACGACATTAAATAAATTTCACCATCTCATCTGCTAGTTTAAACACCTCGTTATTAAGCAAGATATAACCACAAACCTTGATGGTTTAGGAGCCCCTACAGCGTGTTTAACTTTGCTCTTAGCCATGATGTTCACGCAACTACCCACGTGCAGCAGAGGTGCCGTAAATCGGTTTCTGGGCATGTTTTGTAGAACTGTCGCAAACCTTTTACGACTGGTTATCAACTCCATTAAATTAGAAACACAAGTAATTAGGTTGGCCGTCCTGTATATAATTTACACAAAACTATTTGTTAAATTTACCGTACATACATATGTTTAAGAATGAAAATATGTGTCATGCCACAACTGCAAGACATACTATGCATTGTTGATTTTTTTTAAAGACGGCGTGTTTTACGGTTATTGATAGTACACAGGGATATCATTTACTGTTATTTTTTGTACAGTAGGAGAAGGTCAGTGAGGTTTGCTTAGTTTCTAAGGTAAAATTTTGCATAAACGCACTTACAGGTTCATGAAAATATATAACGTTTGTATACCCGTTTGGCACAGAGTTTCTGCTAAGGTTTACAGTAGGCTATAGAGAAATGAATGAGGATTACACTGTATTCAGCTCCAGGTGTGAAATTAAAAGTACTTATCATGGATTCTGTGAGCCGCAGCACACAAATACATTTAAAGTTTTTATTCGTACGCTGTGCTTTTGTGCTCTTGATAATCTGTTTTATAAATAATCTGTTGCATAAATATGACCAGCTGTCGTCAGATGGATGAAACGAACGAATGTAATCAATCTTTGCTTGCTCTTTTGCTTTCATCACTATTTCGGGCATTCTTCGTTTTACATCTTATGTAAAAACAATAATTTTACTGTTTTCATATTTTATAGTATATTATTTTTACGTGCACTTTACATGTTCTCCCCGTGTCATCGTGGACTTGCCTTCGGGTTCTTCGCTTTGTCCATAGGTGAGAATGATGTGTGAGTGAATGATGTGTGAGTGTGCCCTGTGTACGTTGGGTTGGTGCCCCGTCCAGGGTAGTTCCCTAGCTTGTGCCTGTAGCCTCTGGGATAGGCAACCCTGCATAGGACAAGCGGGTATGGAAAATGGATGGATGGATGGATGGATGTTTTTATTCATTGATATTTCTTTTCATCTAATCGTTCTTATTACGTTTTTTTTTATACCAAGGGAGCACGTCTTACTAGCATTTCATGACCCACATCTCCATTGTAATTTATGGGTGCACACATTTCATGACCCACATCTCCATTGTAATTTATGGGTGTACACATTTCATGACCCACATCTCCATTGTAATTTATGGGTGTACATATTTCCAAAATGGTTTTCATGTCACCATTTTATATTTGATGAGATTTGGGATGTGAATTACACATACCTTCCAGTGCTCAGAAATATTTTTTGTCGATTCCCTTTGAGATATAGTGCCTTTTCTACGCCATGGGTAGCCAAGAATGATCATTTACTGTGTTTCCTTATAAGCTGCTCCTTTTTTACTATTACATGGCCCGGATAGCAGTGATACATCTTTACAGCGGTGTATGAAGATTGGAACGTTGGTCAACATGTAAAGCATTTAATGAACATTGGTATCACATCGATTGTGAGAGTATAACATTTGGATCTGCTGAACGTTTTAGGTTTTTTTTTTATTTTACTGTCTTGAGTGGGTTATATTTTTTGTTTATTTCATGGCTATGTAACATATACCAATGTATTAATGTATTTCCGTTTATTTTAGTATGTTTTTTTGTGGAATGTCGCATTCATTTTGTGTCCCTGAATGAATGGCGTCATGAAGGTAACATCGCCCTGGGCAGTTTGTCATCACCAACATCACGCTTCACTGAGACTGGCGAATGTTTAAGTCACTGTGTTTGAGTGGAT
Organism: Paramormyrops kingsleyae; assembly: GCF_048594095.1. Lineage (NCBI taxonomy): Eukaryota > Metazoa > Chordata > Actinopteri > Osteoglossiformes > Mormyridae > Paramormyrops > Paramormyrops kingsleyae. The sequence continues at coordinate 28,677,707 of NC_132814.1, read as the reverse complement.
TGCGAAGCCGAGGGCTGCTGCAGATAGTATTAGCAATCAGAAATAATTTCTTCCTTTAATGCAACCTGACCTGTTTGCTATTCCAGCAAAGAGTGGAGCCCCGCAGTGAGTGTTTGTCCGCTGACCATGCAGCAAAGCAGCCATTCTCTTCTCACCAAGGAAGGGAGAAACCTGCACTTTATTTTACAAACTATAGGAGTTTTATGAACTGATCTATTGGATATACAGCTCTGTCTGTATTTTTCTAGGATTTATATGTTATTCTAATTTGGAAATTAAAGTTATTTTAACAGCTCTGAAGAAAACACTTTGTGTCCATATGGTACCAGTTAAAATCAGATTTAATATCTCAGTGTTCAGTGAAATCAAAGCAAAGAACAAATAACCAATAGAAAATAAGAAGTCAAGAAATAATTTATAGTCTTATGGCCCAGCCAGTCCACATTGTCTGGGTTTTCAAGTGAAGATTGGCAGAAGTTTCAGGGAGAAGATGTTAGCCTTCCATGCACTACACATATTTTGACTTAGGATTCCAAAGCATTACACAAAACACAGGAGCATGCAGTATTTACTGTAGAACTCATAGATGGGAGGTTATATCACAAGGTTCGCAATCACCTAGGTGAAGACTCCCTGCAGGCAAAGTGTAGTGCATGTGAACAATGTATAAGGCAGAAAAGCAGACCACAAAAGGCAGCTGAACCCGTAAACATCAAGGCCAGAGGCCTTCTAGCCCTTATACTGTATGTACTGATTTCCTGACATTGGAATCAGATCCCAAGGACATATGGAATGCATTTCTTCCCTGCAAATACAAGGCAGGGTCCATCTATCTGGAAAACTGTTATCCTGCCATGCTATGAGGAGAAAGCTTCTACCATTTCCATAACTATGCCCAAGCGTACCCTACAGCCCTAAAATGATGTTACTGGTGAGGCACCATTCCTCATGCTTGGTTGACAACCCCTAATTTATGTCTTGTGGTTTGTCACCGTGGTCATGGTAAAAAACAGACTTGAGTATGCATGAAATTTGGCTGCAAAGAATGCAGAAAAGCAGCAGATCTTGATCAAGAAATGGTGGAATACTGAGATAACTGCTATCCCACAAGATGTAGGACGTGGGCTGCCCGTCAGAAACTTCAGCTTACGAAAGAAGCATAGATTTTCAGACAGATGGGAATCTACAGTTCATGTAGTGCTGAAATGTTCCCACTTACTCAGGTACTTAGTGGCTGGACGAGGCCAAGGGGACGCCCACATAACATTTTTACTTTTTGATTGCATTCACAGATCTTCATGGGGACCCGAAAAACAAGTATTTATCAAATTGTGGGGGACATTTGGTCCCCACAGTGTAATATAAACCTAATCCACAAACACACAGACACACACGCACACAGACACACACACACTCACACACACATGCACAAATACACACACACACACACACGCACGCACATGTAGGGTAAACATATCCTTATGGGGACCGCTCATTCATTTCAATGGGAAAAATGCTAACCCTAACTATGACAACCTTAACCCCTACCCTGCCCTAACCATAACAAGGAACCTAACAAAATACAAGAGTTTTTGCATTTTTAGTTTTTTCATAGCAGTCACCGATTTTTATAAAATAGAGTTTTCCCTTATGGGGACCAGGAAACCGGTCCCCATAAGGGAAAAAAAAACGGATATTTATCACGTAATGGAGACGTTATGTCCCCATAAGGATAGGTAAACCCGCTCGCAGACACACACACATGGGACAATACTGCAGACTTTGCACAACCTACCTACCTCTACTTGAGGAATTTGTTTTTCTCATATCTGTATCCCAGTGATATACAGTATCTTATATTTGTCTCCTGTACTATATGCTTATATGTTTGCATTGCACTCTGTCTGATCAAGGAACTGAGTCGTTCATCACCATCTTCTGTTTTTTGCCCTTTTATCTTGTGGCTCCTGTCTGGCTGTAATCAAACATGGTTTATAGTCTTACCCTGTAAAAAGGCTGGTATCACATACAAGAGGAGAGGGTCGAGATGCAAGGTAACATCTTCTGCACCAGAGAACGTTGTTTAGAAATGAAGTCCTTCATCCCAAAGGATTGCTTTAAGGGTGAAACGGTGGAGTCTAAGAACAATTAAGCTTTTCGTCAGATGTATAAGAAAAATAGTTTGAATTTTAGGTATGACATTTATTCACTGTTTCGTAATTTTGAACATACTTTGATTTTTTTTTCTTTAAATTAAGTGTTGCAATATTTTGGTACCTGAAGGAGGCTGTGTGATCCTAACCTCAGCCATGCATGACAGGGTGCTGTTGACCTTCTGGCCCTCGACATCAACACAATGGAAGGCTTATTTTTACACTGTAATGTCCTTCTGTACTGTTTCAAGAATTTCAGGTTTTTCAGGTAAAATCCCCTGGGCAAGCTGTTGCTAAATATGCTGAATTTTATTTTATGTTAGGGAAAAGAAAAACCTTTTCAGTATTTCTCTTTGTGGCATCTTTGCTTGTTATAAAATAAAAAGTCTGAGTTAGTAGTTGAACAATCTCTTATGGTTCTTTACCACCTAGAGAAATGTTTGCTTGTTTTCATAACAGAATAATACTTTTTTTCACAATTACCTCATTTGAGACATTTTGATCTACAACAAGGTCAAGAGCTCAACCAGATATACAAGTTTATTCACCTCACTGTGAGCGTAGTGAGACATTTTGAACATGTAACTGGGTATTAGACAACAAAATACTACAACAAAATAACACCAAACGGCATATAGAGCAGGGGTGAGCAATCTCATCTGCAAAGGGCCGGTGTGTATGCAGGTTTTCGGGGTAACCTTTAGGTCAGCTGTTCAGACCCAGTTGTGAGGACTCTTCTGCCAATCACTCCTCTAATTAGTAATCTAATTAGGCAGTTGCAGTGAAAACCCGCATATACACCGGCCCTTTGCAGATGAGATTGGCCACCCCATTGGCCCTTTCTGTATAAGATTGCCCACCCCTGATATAGAGTGTCATAGTGTCTCCTTGAGCAGCCTGCTCACTGCACTTGTCTGCAGAAGGTATCTTCAGAGCCCCAAGCCTGCTAGCGGAGTGTTAACCTCCAGTGGGTGGAGATGCATGATATATCGGTTAACATATTGGGATTGGCCAATATGTGTTAAGAATCAAGATATTGGTTTCAGCCCAGTGTGTCAATCTTGACTGATATTGGCAGCCAGTTGTCACATCCAGCCCCTCCCTACTTGTCTGCTCCCTGCGTTTCCCTCGGACGTGGCTGTTAATCAGCCACCCCTGGAGCTTCTTAGTCTTTTGTTCCTGCCCTCTTGTAAACCAGCCACAGCTGCCTTGCATTTACTCCTCTGTTAGTCAGGTTTATTCAGTCATTGTTCTCTGTTTGCGTAAGTTACCCTGCCACTTTCCCTTAATAAATTCCCCTGTTAAGGGTGACACCTGCTCACAGCCTGCATTTGGGTCATCCTTCTCCGGCCGTGACACCAATATTCAAACTATCAATATTCAAAGGAAGCAGCACCTAAAGACATAACCACTAAAATAATGACGATCGGCCATTTTCCATAGTGGAGAACGAAGCGATTTCATCGGCATATTCATCACTTCAGAAGTCCCAAAGAACCGGCCTGTGAGATTTTATCCAGCATATGGAATGTTTTAAATTCATGATTAAATCTTGCCCACTGATCAATCCTTTGCTTTCCACAGAAAAAAAAAAATCATGCGATGCCATTCTGCTAATCTATGCTGGCAAGTTTAACAAGTTTCACTGACAGATCCACCTTATCCCCCCTGCCTAAGCGACGCAGAGGTTATTAGAGATACTAGACAAAAATATATAGGTTACAGGCATCGGTCAATCGCTCAATATGGGTGCCAATAGGGACACCTCACATTATGCCCCTGACAATGTGCTATATCGTAAGAGCTGCAACATTGACAGAGAAACACTTCCCTTAAGTTTCAGATAATCAGTGCTTCAAATGTGGGATGAAATTACCAAAGGGGGAGATTTCGGTTCTAGAGAACATGCCGGACCCAGGACAACCTCCTGTGGGAGTCAGAGGCAGATATTAATGTTGTCCAGAAGAGACCGACCCCGGTTTACGACTGGGTTCTGTTCTGACAGAACGGTCGTATGTTGAATTGAATGTATGTCTGAATTGGTATATACAGTACAATGCAGTGTACCACCTTCTAACATGAAAAAATAGGTTCTCAGGTTGCTGGTGATGTTATTACTGTTGTATGTAATTAAAGAGTATGAAAGACATGGTGTTGATGTCTTTAACTTAACGAAATAACGTAAAAAAAAAAACAAGTCATGGCCTCCCATGCATTATTAGCCCGAACTCCGGTTTCTATTGTATCACCAAGATTCTCTTAGTTTTCTTCTTATTGGGTTCGGTGGTCTTGTTGGTGTTCTGGGATGAGGAGGGCTGTCTGAATACATACCTTTCTTCTAACCCCCCCATATTTTGGTGCGCTACTGCGCATACCACTAATAGAAGTCTGCAGGCATTTCAGACTTTTACTTTCCTGTGGCAGCTATTAGGTAGAGTGACACTGCCAGGCATACATTTATTTTTACATGCATTAATTTATTTGAAAGTTGATCTGTTTATGTGTATATATGTGTGTGTGTATGTACTGTATATATATCACTGTAACCATTTAATCCCACTTGTAGTTGCAGGGGGGACCGGAGCCTAAGTATCTCGAGAACAATGGGCGCTGGCGGGAACCAACCCTGTGCAGTCGGCAACACACCACAGGGCATACACACTCACACACACTCTCACACACACTCACACTCCACATGTCTGGAGTGTGTGGTGACAGAGAGGGAGGCAAGCCTTACCAGCTTGTTGTGGTACTTTCTGGAAGGCGTTTTAGTGCCATATACATATATACTGTAGGAATTTTGTATGCCATACACTAAAGATTAAAGGTACGTGATACTGTTTCTTGAAAGTTAAGATAACTGTATATATATATACACTGCTCAAAAAAATTAAAGGAACGCTTGGAAAACACATCAGATCTCAATGGGGGAAAAAATCATGCTGTATATCTATACTGATATGGACTGGGTAATGTGTTAGGAACGAAAGGATTCCACATCGTTTGATGGAAATGAAAATGATAAACCTACAGAGGGCTGAATTCAAAGACACCCCAAAAATCAAAGTGAAAAAATGATGTGGTAGGCTGGTCCATTTTGCCGAAATTTCATTGCAGCAACTCAAAATCGTACTCAGTAGTTTGTATGGCCCCCACGTGCTTGTAGGCATGCCTGATAATGTCGGGGCATCCTCCTAATGAGATGATGGATGGTGTCCTGGGGGATCTCCTCCCAGATTTGAACCAGGGCATGACTGAGCTCCTGGACAGTCTGAGGTGCAACCTGGTGGCGTCGGATGGACTGAAACATAATGTCCCAGAGGTGCTCCATTGGATTTAGGTCAGGCGAGCATGGGGGCCGGTCAACGGTATCCATTCCTTCATCCTCCAGGAACTGCCTGCATACTCTCGCCACATGAGGCCGGGCATTGTCGTGCACCAGGAGGAACCCAGGACCCACTGCACCAGCATAGGGTCTGACAATGGGTCCAAGGATTTCATCCTGATACCTAATGGCAGTCAAGGTGTCGTTGTCTAGCCTGTAGAGGTCTGTGTGTCCCTCCATGGATATGCCACCCCAGACCATCACTGACCCACCACCAAAATGGTCTTGCTGAACAATGTCACAGGCAGCATAATGTTCTCCGCAGCTTCTCCAGACCCTTTCACTTCTGTCACATGTGCTCAGGGTGAACCTGCTCTCACCTGTGAAAAGCACAGGGCTCCAGTGGTGGACCTGCCAATTCTGGTATTCTATGGCAAATGCCCATCGAGCTCCACGGTCCTGGGCAGTGAGCACAGGGTCCACTAGAGGACATCGGGCCCTCAGACCACCCTCATGAAGTCTGTTTCTGATTGTTTGCTCAGAGACATGCACACCAGTGGCCTGCTGGAGGTCATTCTGTAGGGCTCTGGCAGTGCTCATCCTGTTCCTCCTTGCACAAAGAAGCAGATACTGGTCCTACTTATGGGTTAAGGACCTTCTATGGCCCTGTCCATCTCTCCTAGAGTAACTGCCCATCTCCTGGAATGTCCTCCATGGCCTTGAGACTGGGCTGGGAGACACAGTAAACCTTCTGACAATGGCACATATTGATGCACCATCCTAGAGGAGTTGGACTACCTGTGCAACCTCTGTATGGTCCAAGTATCACCTCATGCTACCAGTAGTGACACTGACTGTAGCCAAATGCAAAATTAGTGACAAAAACTGTCAGAAAAGATGAGGAGGAAAAAATGTCAGTGGCCTCCCCCTGTTAAACCATTCCTGTTTTGGGGGTCGTCTCATTGTTGCCCCTCTAGTGCACCTGTTGTTAACTTCTTTAACACCAAAGCAGCTGAAACCGATTAACAACCCCCATTGCTACTTAACGGACTAGATCAATATCCCAGAAGTTAAATTGACTCGATGCTATACTCTGATTAAAAAGTGTTCCTTTAATTTTTTTGAGCAGTATATATATATATATATATATATATATATATATATATATATATATATATGTATGTATATATATATATATACATATATACATATATACATATATACATATATATGAAGATTAATTTGCTGCGTGTTTGTAAATGTTGAGCATATGTGTTGTCATTTCATTTTATTGAAGTGTTTTAACAATTTCTAGTACGTTGATGCTAGAATTGTGATTTCATATGTGACATTCACATATGTGTTTTTGTGGCAGACTTGTTAGTGGTTTCTCCTTGTGAAAGATCTTGTAGCGTGAACCCCCTGTAGATGACAAGTCGTGCACTGTGAACAGTACAGCGATCTGACGGCTTTAAAAGTCATGTACTGTGAACAGTGCAGCGATCTAACGACTTTAAAAGTCGTGCAGTGTGAACAGTCCAGCGATCTGATGGCTTTAAAAGTCATGTACTGTGAACAGTCCAGGGATCTGACGACTTTAAAAGTCATGTACTGTGAACAGTCCAGCGATCTGACGACTTTAAAAGTAGTAGTGTGAACTTGGCATTAGACATCAGCCGCTTGGCTGAAATCCGCAGTGATGGGCGTGTGCAGAGCCAGGCTTCTCAACTTTTGTCAGCTGGTTGGCATGAGGTTTTCAATTCAAGACAAGTCTGCGCACTCATTTACATGTATTCAACAGTTTTATTACCTTGTAAATAGTCTGTAGGGTTTGCAAATTGCAGCAACGTTTTTGATGTAGCTAATTTTTATTTTAATAGTGGAATAATATAGATGTGCCGGAATATTTCTTGCATGAGCGTGAGAGTGAAGAAGCGTGAGAGTTATGCCAGATGCGTGAGACTTGTCTGTCCTGACAGAGTCCTGTCTCTGTGACTTAGACATCAGCGACTTGGCTGAAATCTACAATGAAGGGTGTGTGCAGTAATAAGTCTGGGTTTGATTTCCTCATTACGATACACATATCTGTAAGTTGTTGGAGTCACATGACAAGGTGTGTTAGTTTCTTTTTTCTTTGTTGTATGGGACAAAAAGATATGTTTGTCTAGTGATAAAATCTGGGAAAGGCTGTACTGTACATATGAACAGGGCCAAAATAATGGTCAGGGCAATTACTGGCATTAAGCTGTGACTTTACCTATTGAACTTCAGCACAAATTTGAATTTTTTAATGATTTATTTACACATTTTAGCGTTCAGTAGCATTTAGCATTTGTGTTATCCAGCCTTTACCTTTTAATTCACCAAGATGAATATATATATATATATATATATATATATATATATATATATATATATATATATATACACATTTTTTTGTGCTTTGTAGAAAAGACTAGAATGTTTTGTAAGAAGACTGAAAGTAAAATTCACTCGTGAAAAATGATGAAACTGCCATTGGTGCACTATGTGTGCAAATGCACAAATTCACTTGGACAAAAAGTAACAACAGCTTCCATTTCCTGAAACAAAGACTTAAAAAAAAGTCTGGGAGTGTCTTTAGAAGTTCTCTTTGTTGAAATAAAACCTTGTTTTTCGAGGGTCCACATCTGAGTACTCCACACATTTTCTCTCCAGCTCCTTGGCCAAGTTTTCAGGTCCACATAAGAATGTGCCTACGGTTGACCTACCAATGTCAACAATTAAAAATGAAATCAATTATGGCTGCACTTTGCAAAAATGTCTTCAGAAAAATGCATTAAGGCATTAATGTTACAGTTTAAGGACAATCCCAACAATTGCCAGTACAGGCAGTGCCCAGGTTACGAACAAGATCCATTCCCTAAGTCTGAAGCCATGCAATGTTTTCATGAGCGTCACAAAGTAGCATGTGCGTTCGATATCACGAACCATTGCATTTAACCCAAATGTTTTATATAATAGGCTTTATGGCAGTCCTTTCGAAAGTACAAGCTGTCTGTAAGTCAGATTACCTGCATATGTAAATAGGAAGGGTTATACAATACTTACGAAGGGTTTTCGTTGCAGATTTGTTCGAATTCCTTGTCCCAGTTTGGTCTGCCATAGTGGGTTTTCTGTTTCAAACCCGTGATGACATCTGTGTCTTTGTCAAAATGAACCATCACGTGTGCAGCCTACAAGGGTTCGAAAGAAGGAGACCCCCTGGAGGCATTAGCGCAAGTTATGGGGGAGCTGGGGGGGTTGGAACCCCCCCAATAATCATAACTGACTAATACATCTCCCCCAAATAATCATATTGTCATGATGAATGAGGGGCGACCTCAAACCCCCCATAGTTGCACCCTTGTCTGCAGGTAACAGTTTTGTGTCTGGAACTTGAGTTGTCGGATTTTGCGGTTCAGTTGAAGTACATACATGGCTGGAGTCCCATCCAGTGAGGTACAGGTTGTATGTGAGGAAGTGTCTCATCTCTCGCTCTGTCATTTCCTTCTCCAATACTTGCAAGAGGTCTGCAAACCATTCAAACGCATGTGTTTCCCTGCAGAGCCAGTAGAAGTATATCTAAACAAAACAGAAAATTATGCGATTAGTAATGACCTAGATAAACAGTCAAGAGGTTTTGAAAGATGTTAAGATAAGTCATAACCAAATAGAAACATGAAATACCTCCCCTGTCTTGGTTTCTTGTAAATGATGATTCATATTACATTAACTAAAAAAGAAATTCCTTGTTTTCCATGTGGTGAAGTCAGTCAGGTTTGTAATGTAACACTATTTTTTGACAAAGGCTCTTAATGCAAAGATATTTGTATGGTACCTTTCTTGTGCGCAGTTTTGGATTTGATTCCTTGAACTTGTACCAAATGGATTTCAAGATGGACGCGAAGGGTGTGACGCCAATTCCACAGCCAATCAGCATGCTGACCTCATAATCAAACACATCTTCACTGGCAGTGCCAAATGGCCCATCCACTGCCATTCTGAAAAAATAAGACACTGCATCAGAGACCATTTACATAAATGTTAACATAAAGATTGTCATGGCTTCTACATGCTGAGGAGCTGAAAAGAAAAAATGGTAACACTCTAGTACTTAGAAATAACTACCGAAGTAAAAATCATGAATAAGTCAGGTTTACAGAATTAACAAATAAAATAACAAATATAGTAACGGCTCGAAACAAAATGTCACCATTCATTTATGATGAATTAACACGAGTTCAGTATGTAACTAAGACATAGTTTGTGGTTAATCAATTCATAAGTAATAGCGTAATACTATATTATTAGTGCCCCCTCAAGGATGGTGTTATCAAATATGTATATATATATATCTTGTATTTTACTTGGGTCCTTGGCTCCCCTCTGGCAGCTTCTCTAGCATGTTGATAAGATTCCCAGTCCAGTCTCCCATAGAGCGGATGTGGACGCTGAAGAAATCCTCCTCTGGAGCAGAAGTCAGAGTAAATGGGTGCCACTCCAGCTGTGAGACTTCCGGGCAGTTGAGGAAAACATACTGGCCCACTTCCATCTTGAAGCCGTTCTTCACCAGTTGCAGTTCCAGCACACTGGATGGGCGCATTACGATCTGCATGAGGAACAGAGAGGATTTCTGTATTTTGCAAGCATGAGCTGAGATGGGCCTCATGGCAAATGGCTTTGTAGGCTTTCAAGGACACGATACCGGCCACTTACTTTCCTGTACATTACAGGCTGCATGTAGCGGATAAAGCGCAGGACACGTTCACAAATGTATAGGATCATAGGGCCTAAAACCCACATCCAAGTCTGTAGATACAAGAGGATATAAAAGATCTTTGAATTAGCAATGATGGGGCATAATGGCTATGTGAGGTAATGTTTTAATCAATAAAAAGGGTAACAAACTGATGACAGGCATTTGGCAGGCAGTAAAGATGCATTTTACCTTTATTAAAATTTTTAAACTAACATACAAAGCCTTTGCATTCCACTGAAAACTGCCTGCGGTCTCTTACCTGAGGGAATCCCCCCTCAAACTGAGGAATGGGACATTCTGGAATGTTGCCCCAGTTCAGAGGCTGATCTTTGCAGAAGGAAGTGTTGTGTGGTGGATCAGTAGTTTCTAAATGTCGTACAATACGCCTAGAGAGGGGAGGCAGGGACTTTTATGTTTTTATATTTCATATATTTAATACTTTACATTCTTGTTTATTTATTTCACTTAATCTAATTTATATTCATTTCCTCATCATTAATATGTACCTCAAAGCTTTGCTGGGAATCACATGCATTGAGTTTCATTGTAACTTATAACAATGACAATACAGCAATTCTATTTTATACTGTACATATGCTTGTGGTTTCATATTACTTGGATATTGTGTGTTCTGTGTCTATCCATGTGTTTTCTGTAGATGCTCTCCTAATCCATGCATATCGTATTTCTGTACTGCAGGTTGGAATGCCGCTCAGTGACATTTCGCTGCTCAGTGAAGTGAAAAGAAAGATTCTCATCTTGTCATCGCTTAATGTATCTTATCAGGCTAAATGTAAACCCTTACCCAGCTCCATGGAAGACCAGCCCAGCAAAGAAAACGATGAAGAGATGGTGGGTGTACCAGAAGACCTCAAAGTAGCTACGCCGAATGACCTCCATGGATGAGGTGATGATGAGGATAAGAGCCAGGGTGATGATGACTCCTGTGAGCCCAGCGATGGTGGTAAATGCTACGTAGGTAGGTGTCTGGGGCACAGTGACAACATCAAAGTGTCAAAGTAATCCAAATTCTGGACATAAAATGGTAACATGTTGAAATAAGTACATGAATGCACGAGACCCTGCTTACAGTGGTGGTTGAACGGATCGGGTTGAGGAAGGTCTCGTTGGCCGAGTCTCCGAGAGCCGACAGTGTCGTGCTGAGAATGTCATACTCTCCATCACGGCTATTATTGAACCACTCCAGGTTTAGCAAATGAGCAATAGTGTGCACAGCTGCCAAACACACACACACAAAAACAATATATAAAACGTAACTAAAACATCACATATGCAAACACTTCAGAAAGACAAGTTTGAACGTCTTTTCATATTTACTTTACAACCAGATCTGAAATTATGTGTCAGTGCATATAATTATGTATTATGTAACATATAATAATGCTATTGTGATTGAAATATTGTACGTAAGTAAATCAGTGTTCATTTGGAAATCAAAAAGAAAATCCTGTATATGTTTTGTATGAATAGCTTCAATTTGAGATGGTGGGAAAATCTCTAAAAGTTTGACATAGTGTTCGAGTTAAGGTCCAGAGAGAGATAAATAAATATTTATTTGTTAAGGTTTTGCTTATTTTCTTTCTTAAGGCATTGAAAACCTGGTGGTACCTCTCATACAGTGGGAAATGTGTACCTTTGTGACATTTCAGGAAATTTATACCTGTCATTAATGCGATCATGTACGCCACACACTTATGGAACGTTATATTTTTGTCCAGCGGTTTTCTTAGAGATCTTCCGCAACACTGAAGAAAAAAATAATAAAACTCAATTACAATGTTCAAAAAAGCTTTTATTTTTATGATTACGGACAAGGGCTCATGACGTATGCAGTACATATCACTCTACCTAAAGTAAAATAGCGCCCAGCTTTATTAATTACTGAAATACGACAACAAAAAACAGGAATAACAAGAAATATGTTAAATACTTTTCCTGATTGTACTTTGATATCTGATTAAAAGACTCAAAGAAATTTAATTATATGACTCACTATAAATCAGATAAGAAATGATGGTTACAACTTTCTTTTCCTGTTATTAAACATTAAAGTGATATTTTGTCATATTATTTATTGACTGTAGTATAACAATTTCTAACAAGCATCTTGTATTTTCGAGGCATTGATTATTTAGCACTGTCTTAGTTTGCCGTTCCTCACAAGCCGAATCTATCTGTCCAATTCCTTTGGACAGAGAACTACAGTCAGAACACCTACTAACCATTTACATTCTGTAGAGTTAAATACGACGTAAACCGTGGAAGAGCAGGACTGTGCAAAAGTTTGGACAAAGGCATGTGTCAGAGTGACGTCACGCCGCGACTCACCATGAACGACCCCCGAATGAGAGACAGCAGGTTGCGGCACACAGGTAGCAGGATCAGCATGCAGTTGAAGTTGAGGACGGCGGCGGGAGCGCGCGCCCAGGGGAGCGCCGACTGAAACAGGCAAGGTAATCACGTCGGAATGAAGAATCGCCGTTTGTACAGTAACTATTATTAATCTGCTATTAATCCTTTCGGTAGCACTCACCGATAGAATATGGCGTGTATAGAAAAATGACTCCTGAGTGTTATATAATTGGTAATAGTACACAAACAGGAATATATTGATCCCCATCCATACAGTCTGTTGGACACAAAGACACAAATATGACTATATTTTTAACAGACTAATAAGATCAGCTATTTGGTCATTTGTGACTTACTTGCCTCTTACACATATTACTGTCATATATAACATTTTCTGAATAAATAAACACTGCCTTACGAGTATGAAAGCGGACAGTCCGTGGTTGATGATCCAGTTGCCCATGTTTGTGGGCTGATGCAGACACCAGTGGCTGACAGACGGGATGGAGGTGTCACTTAAGAGCCTCACTTATGAGCCGTAGTTATGCAAACCCCGCCTCACTTTTGAGCCGTAGTTATGCAAACCGTGCCTCACTTTTGAGCCGTAGTTATGCAAACCGTGCCTCACTTTTGAGCCGTAGTTATGCAAACCCCGCCTCACTTATGAGCCGTAGTTATGCAAACCGTGCCTCACTTTTGAGCCGTAGTTATGCAAACCCCGCCTCACTTATGAGCCGTAGTTATGCAAACCCCGCCTCACTTTTGAGCCGTAGTTATGCAAACCGTGCCTCACTTTTGAGCCGTAGTTATGCATTCCCTGCCTCCAGGCCACCTTGCAGGAATGTACCATGACAAATTGCAACATCCAGGAAATTCTGGCATGTTTCCTCTTGCAAGAACCTACCATGTATTTCTATTTTTACAATGTATTTAAACAAGGATAAGATGACAGACATGAGGAAGAAGATATTAAATTCTCATTTCAGTGCAGCGAATCAGGGAATTTCCTACACGGCTGTAGCTCTGGTGACTGTCTCATGGATTCAGTCAATCACTCATAAAGGACTTTTGCTCTGATATATCTATTTCCAGGAATACTGGAACATTGTCATTCACGGTACTTCATGGTGCCTGATGACATGACAGGCAGGTGGCCGCATGAACCAAAGCCCACATATCTGTGGCCTCAGACACTCTATGGCTCAGGGACATAGGCTTGCAGGGCATGTGTACCCAGCAAAAGTCACCCAATCTAAAGTATCTAGCACTTTTCTTTTACTTTTAAAATTCTAATGTGGGATTGTTCAAATAAGTGTATCCGTGTTGTAACATCATATTGAGCTGAGGGTTGGATTAAAACCTTCATCAATCCGATTACGACCTGTGGGCCGTACATCTGAGGCTCCAGTCCTAAAGTGTAAACGGTGACAGGTAATGACAGGCCTCACCTCGGGCAGGGAGGATGCTCTTCTCCTGGATACTGGCGTACAGCTGCAGCATCAGCTGTGGCGCCGAGCCCAGGAACGCCTGGATGATGGCAGAGCGTTTGGCAGCATTGCGAAAAGTAGCCAGCTTGCTCTCTGATTGGCTGATCTCCCTCCCCGTGGGCGTGGTCTGTCTTCCTGTCAGCTTGATCTTCCTGGACATGGTGAGGTATAGGGTGACCACCTGCATGAAACGGCTCTAAAATGGAGCACACCTGTGTTCAAAGCAGAACATGGAGACTAAAGGACGCATAAGTGGAAAAAAAGAAGGGAAACAAAAGGAGGAGAAGGGGGCCATGAAGAAGACAAGGGAGTTAAAAGGAGGAGAAAGGAGATAAAAGGAGGACAAGAAGGATACAAAGAGGACAAGGGAGTTAAAAGGAGGACAAGGAATATAAAAGGAGCACAGCTGGTGTAAAGGGAGGACAAGGGGGTTAAAAGGAGGACAAGGAATATAAAAGGAGCACAACTGGTGTAAAGGGAGGATAAGGGAGTTAAAAGGAGGACAAGGAATATAAAAGGAGCACAGGTGGGGTAAAGGGAGGACAAGGGGGTTAAAAGGAGGACAAGGAATATAAAAGGAGCACAGCTGGTGTAAAGGGAGGACAAGGGGGTTAAAAGGAGCACAACTGGTGTAAAGGGAGGACAAGGGAGTTAAAAGGAGGACAAGGAATATAAAAGGAGCAGGGGTGGGGTAAAGGGAGGACAAGGGGGTTAAAATCTAGACAAAATCGAGAAAATTAGTGATCACCCTGGTGACATTTTTAGCTCACTTCTGCCTGGAAGTATTTCACTAAAAGGTGTGGGAATAAAAATCATTTACATGATTAATAAAATCACCAAGGCTTAAATACATCTGTAAAAAAGAAAGAGAAAGAAATACCTCTCTGATAAATGAGAATATCTGTCCTTTATCACTTTTATTAAGTTAATTATTAATTACTTAATTATTTTGCATAATCACAAGGTGTGTTCTGTTGATGGTCAGTTTTTTTTTTTATCATGGGACAAAAAGAGTTTGTTCAGTGATTGTTTCTGGTAAAGACTGTTCAAACATACTGGGCCCACATTTGATATTTACTGGCATAGAGCTATGACCTCACTTGTTGAAATTCAGCACAATTGTGGAACGTTGTCTGTCTTTTTTTTGGGGGGGGGGGGGGATTTGTACACATTTCAGTTTTTGCCTTTGCCATGTAATTAACCAAGATTGAATGAAGTTTTTTTTTTTTTTGTTTTCCTATGGCACAAGAAAATAGGATCGTAACACACGTCTTCACTACAACCTCCAGATTTCCCCTTCTGTAATATCCATGACCAAAGTATTCAGCCTAAAGTTTAGAAAACCCCAGATGTAGAATTTACTGAATTCACCTGACTGTGCTGTTTTCTTTTCCAGGATTTCAATCAATTGTCTAATGTCCCTTAGTCAGCGGGAACAATTCTGTCATTGATATCTAGGTACAGTTGCAACAAATAGTATGTGAGCCCTTTGTCATTACCTGGTTGACTGAATTAATTGGTCATAAAATGTGATCTGATCTTCATCTATGTGTTATTCTCATATTGAAAACATCATTTAAAAACACAGTACAGGCTGGAAAAAGTAAGTGAAGAAATGGATTTAGTGACTGGTCGGACACTCAGCATTCCAAGGGACATAACACTGCTGGAACTTGTACACTCATAGAACTTGCAGCTATCACTGCATTTTTTAGTTATCAGAATTTATTCTGGGTTGCTTAAATAAGTGTTCCACTACATTTTCTCATCTTAGGTCATGTGTAAAGAAAGATCAACTGCAGGATCAATATAAATAAAAAATTAATGTAAAATTGAGCTAAATACTAATTTAAAAAAATCAGATCCACCTTTGTACGTATTGCTGTACATACACATCCTTCAGTCCTAGCATAGCAGGCGCTATCATTTCATATCAAAAAGCTTCTTTAACTTTATTATTCCCTTTTCGAATTATTAAGCAGTATCTAGTACATTGTTGGATGAATGAGTATTGTTCTTATTTCCATCATATTTTGTGTTGTCTGTGCTTGACATTGGAAGAGATATGATCTGATCTTTAAGTTATGTTAATGAACAAATTGGTTCTAACTAATAACACAAATTATTGTATTGGTCTTGTACATACAGAATACATCATTCAAAAGTGCAGTGTAGGCTGGACAAAGTGAATCAAAGGATTTCATATCTGGTGGAAGCTCCTTTTGGTAGCAACCAAGGGAGCAGGGAGGTGATGACAAGTCGGTGTTGGCGCTCCTTCTGATCGCCAGGCAACCAGTAGTAAGGCAGCCGGGCATACATGAAGGATGACAGGCAGAACGGCGAGCTGGACGGAAGGACGTCATGGGTAGTGGAGACGTCGCATGTAGCAGGGTGTGCAGGATATCGTGATAATTTGGGGTCTCCAGACGGCAAAACCCAGGAGGGGTAGGGGGAAAAAATATGCAATTAGTCAAAGTAGGGGAGACTATGGGCAGTGCTAACAGTTAGGTTAGCACTGAGATACGGCTATGGCAGCATAAGTAGGAGGGAGAGGCAGGTGGGAAGGCAGGCATGGGGAGTCCCTGAAACGTCAGCACTCCAATTCCACAAGGGGGTGTGAAGCTAGAGTGACAGCACTGACATTTCAGTCCATCCAAAGCCAATGGCACCAATGCCCACCCAGCTCTACACCTCACACTGCAGATCTAACTGGGGATGAGCAGTTAGCTCGATCTAGGACTAGAGTCCCTATAGGCTAGACTGAATAAAGTGTGTTTTTACAAAGCTATTATGTACCACGAAAAGTCACTTAATTAGTATATTCAGTTTTATTTACATAGTGCATTTTTGCAACATTACATTGAAAACCGTTGCTGTCTATAAACATTGATAAGGAATTAAACAAGAAACTTTGCAGATTGCAGCTGAGGAATGGCAACAGTCGAGCGCGCCTTGGTATAGCAGCGGTCCCCAACCAGGATTACTGTCTCACAGTTAACAGGCATGGTCTGTCATCCTCTGTCATGTGATTAGAAACGATGACGTCAACGGGCACTGCTGGCCCGGTCTCTCTGTGACAGCAGGCAGGATTACTGTCTCACAGTTAACAGGCATGGCCTGTCATCCTCTGTCATGTGATCAGAAACGATGACGTCAACGGGCACTGCTGGCCCGGTCTCTCTCTGACAGCAAACAGGATTATGGTCTCACAGTTAACAGGCATGGTCTGTCATCCTCTGTCATGTGATCAGAAACGATGACGTCAACGGGCACTGCTGGCCCGGTCTCTCTGTGACAGCAGGCAGGATTACTGTCTCACAGTTAACAGGCATGGCCTGTCATCCTCTGTCATGTGATCAGAAACGATGACGTCAACGGGCACTGCTGGCCCGGTCTCTCTGTGACAGCAGGCAGGATTACTGTCTCACAGTTAACAGGCATGGCCTGTCATCCTCTGTCATGTGATCAGAAACGATGACGTCAACGGGCACTGCTGGCCCGGTCTCTCTGTGACAGCAGGCAGGATTACTGTCTCACAGTTAACAGGCATGGCCTGTCATCCTCTGTCATGTGATCAGAAACGATGACGTCAACGGGCACTGCTGGCCCGGTCTCTCTGTGACAGCAGGCAGGATTACTGTCTCACAGTTAACAGGCATGGTCTGTCATCCTCTGTCATGTGATTAGAAACGATGACGTCAACGGGCACTGCTGGCCCGGTCTCTCTGTGACAGCAGGCAGGATTACTGTCTCACAGTTAACAGGCATGGCCTGTCATCCTCTGTCATGTGATCAGAAACGATGACGTCAACGGGCACTGCTGGCCTGGTCTCTCTCTGACAGCAGGCAGGATTACTGTCTCACAGTTAACAGGCATGGTCTGTCATCCTCCGTCATGTGATCAGAAACGATGACGTCAACGGGCACTGCTGGCCCGGTCTCTCTCTGACAGCAAACAGGATTATGGTCTCACAGTTAACAGGCATGGTCTGTCATCCTCTGTCATGTGATCAGAAACGATGACGTCAACGGGCACTGCTGGCCTGGTCTCTCTCTGACAGCAGGCAGGATTACTGTCTCACAGTTAACAGGCATGGTCTGTCATCCTCCGTCATGTGATCAGAAACGATGACGTCAACGGGCACTGCTGGCCCGGTCTCTCTGTGACAGCAGGCAGGATTAGTGTTTCACAGTTAACAGGCATGGTCTGTCATCCTCCGTCATGTGATCAGAAACGATGACGTCAACGGGCACTGCTGGCCCGGTCTCTCTGTGACAGCAGGCAGGATTACTGTTTCACAGTTAACAGGCATGGTCTGTCATCCTCTGTCATGTGATCAGAAACGATGACGTCAACGGGCACTGCTGGCCCGGTCTCTCTGTGACAGCAGGCACAGCGAAGGCAGTCAGCCACGTTGTGACTGAATAGGTGGCGACAGGGATGACAGTACTGGTAGAAGACCATCATGAAAGTCACAGCCAAGACGTAGCAAACCACCAGCTGGATCACAAGCATCGGTGCACAGATGTACTCGTAGAAGTCCGTCTTGAAAAAATACCACATGACAACCAGGAAGGTGTTCTCCGCAAAACGGAGGCTGTAATACATGGCGATCTGGACCCAGCTCATGCTCTTTTCAATCAGGTCCCGATGGGCCAGGTCCAGCTGGATTGCCGAGTAGCAGAAAGTGTTGATGCAAGCGTAGAGGAACGTAATCAGGCAGAGTGCAACTATGGTGCCAAACTTGCTGAGGCTTTTCTCCAGTGAGTCAGGAAGCGAGGCTCTCTTCTTCCAGAACAGCACCCAAGGTAGGGCAAAAAAGATGAGCAAGTTGCCGAGTCCAATGGGCACCACCCAGTACGTCAGTGCCGTGCTGAAGAGCACCAGTGCTGTGGTGCGGGTGGCGATCTCCAGCCCTCTCCACAGCACCATGCAGAAGTAGGCGCAAGGCTGCAGGCGGATTTTATAGTCGTCGTATTTGATCTGTATGGCTAAGACGTTGCAGACTAGGGTGCCATAGGTGATGGAGAGGAGATTTATGGTGATGAGGCACACTGGAAGAGACAAGCACAGGACAAGTGATCACAGGATGACCCACAGACAGCGTGAAGACACACAGGTGGCATGGCAGAAGAGCGCAGTAAACACAGGTCTCTGAAGGGAGGTAGCCAGCTAACCGACACCATGAAGACTTCCTTCTTCCTGTCCTCTCCTGCATGGTCTGCTGCCTGTGCCACGCTACTCATTCACACCATGGTTACCCTAAACCACGTGTGTCAAACTCATCCATCCATTTTCTGAAGCCATTTATCCTATTCAGGGTCGTGGGGGGTCTGTAGCCTATCCCAGGTGCTACTGTGGAAGGAAACCGAAGTAGCTGGAACAAACTTCATGGCGACATGGGGAGAACATGCAGACTCCACATGCATGGAGCAGCGGCCCAGGTCCCCGAGGTGTGAGGCGCCAGTGCTGATCACTGCACCACCGTGCTGCCAAAGTCAGACTCGTTTCTGTAATAAGCTAATGACACACTAACGACATTTATTATTCCTGATATATATAGGAATCACAATAGTGAGGTACATCGTGAACACAGAAACAGGCTGATCATAAATCACTGACTGAGGATAAACAGACTGCAATGCCTCATGCACACTGGGAGTGTCTTCTCCGATACAGGCTACCCTCACCAGAACATTCATTTTGCTGATCAAAACATGTGATTACCAGTATAATGCACGATTAACAATATATGGTGACAAACTGTGACGGTAAATAAAGTGAACTTCCCCTTTTTGCGATTTCCGTTACAGTGAGCTAGCCCTACAGCTGCCATGTATTCAACCAGTAGTGACAAACAAATAAAACACATAAAAGCAGGAGATGCACACTGTACCTGCAGCTGTATTCCTCGTCCTTCTTATGCTGCTAACGCATGAACTTTCTCAGGACATGTGATTCCTGCAGTTGTGACCTTACATGTCCTCACAAACTCACCATCAGCTGATGATGTGGATGATGTTGCTATTGCACAAGCACATCTTCTGGAGATTAAAAAAAATGTGTCTTGCATTTTTAAGCCAGCACTCCTCTGCTGGCTGGCCTGAAGCCTCTTTACATTCCCTGAATGTTCTTATGTTGCTCTTCTGGTCCCTAAATAGTTTCATTAGGTTCCTGCTTTGTTAGAAGCTGTTGTGTAGCTCCTGCTCCAGTCCTACTCACACCTGGAAGCTCAGCCGAGCCGCACTAAAGCCCAGTCGACTCCTTGATGACTTGAATGTTTGTAATGTACTCACTTGTATGTCACTTTGGACAAATATGTATGCTAAATAAGTAAAAATATGACATATACTGCCCCCAAGTGGCAAAACTAATAATAGTAGTTTATTTTTATATTTTTTACTTTTAAAATTCTAATGTGGGATTGTTCAAATAAGTGTATCCTGGTTGTAACATCATATTAAGCTGAGGGCTGGATTAAAACCTTCATCAATCCGATTACGACCTGTGGGCCGTACATCTGAGGCTCCAGTCCTAAAGTGTAAACGGTGACAGGTAATGACAGGCCTCACCTCGGGCAGGGAGGATGCTCTTCTCCTGGATACTGGCGTACAGCTGCAGCATCAGCTGTGGCGCCGAGCCCAGGAACGCCTGGATGATGGCAGAGCGTTTGGCAGCATTGCGAAAAGTAGCCAGCTTGCGCTCTGATTGGCTGATCTCCCTCTCCGTGGGCATGGTCTGTCTTCCTGCCAGCTTGATCTTCCTGGAAATGGTGACATACGGCTCCTCATTTTTGCCCGCCTGGAAGTATATCACTAAGGCCTCAATACACCTGTAATAAAAAAGACAAATCCCTCCATGAATGAGACTATCACATAATCATCTATCTGATTATTTCCCTTGAAATGAGCTCAGTCAATAAGTAGTTTCACCACTGTTATCAAGATAGGAAAGGAATGAAACTTTGGGCTGGACTGTCTTTCTCAAAGAATTATAAGCGTTCATGTTGTTTTCCTGTTTTTTAATTATCACCATCCAAAGAAAAAGAAACAAGTTCTTCTCAAATAAAAAAAAAAAATCAAGAAGCAAGTCGGTTCACATTTCAGTTACTATTTCAAGAAAAAAGCAGAATCTTCAATCACTGAAAAATCAACAATTATTTAATTCTACGATCTTAGACCCGAGGTAGCATGCAACAGCACTTCACTGCTTCAGATCACCTGCTGAGCTGCTGCTGAAGACGGTACTTTTGAATTTCTCTAGTAATGCATTTAGCTGCTGAAAAGTAGCTTTGTAAATAAGCAAGGTGTAAGTAAAAGAATAACTTTAATGCCAATAAATTCTCTTGTGACATGAATTTAGGCCCATGCAGGCAGGACAGGCACCAGCTTTTCTTATTTAATTACTGTAATGCACTACATTCATCACAAGTTTATTTTTTAACTCAAGTCAGGCACTGCCCTGTTTCAAAAACATAGGACATTTTTTGACTTTGCATCTGAACTAAAATGCAGAAAACACTTTATTTTGTATGTACAGTATAATGACAAACCAAAAAATTACATGTTTTTTCCAGGCAACATGACAGAAGGTTTGATACTTGATTTGGCTGATAAACCTAATGACTCAGTAGAGCATTGAACTCAGATCTGAGGTCTACACCATTTAACGACTGCAAACTGTAGATCTGTCATTCTCTGAGTACATTATAGAACATGCCTATTGTACACGGGCAAGTCTGCTCAGTGCAGCCTTTTCTGTGACATTTATTTAAGAGCAGAATGAGAACAGCCACAAAATGCAGTTTATATACATGCGCCATAAAACTCCTGCTTGGAGAACTCTAAACATCCACAGCTAAGAGCAGAGGATTGGCTGCCGTAGCTCAAACGGCAGGACAGTAAGAGCTGAGGATTGGCTGTCGTAGCTCAAACGGCAAGACAGTAAGAGCTGAGGATTGGCTGTCGTAGCTCAAACGGCAGGACAGTAAGAGCTGAGGATTGGCTGTCGTAGCTCAAATGGCAGGACAGTAAGAGCTGAGGATTGGCTGTCGTACAGTAGCTCAAACGGCAGGACAGTAAGAGCTGAGGATTGGCTGTCGTAGCTCAAATGGCAGGACAGTAAGAGCTGAGGATTGGCTGTCGTAGCTCAAACGGCAGGACAGTAAGAGCTGAGGATTGGCTGTCGTAGCTCAAACGGCTGGACAGTAAGATCCGCAGGATTCATGCCAAACAGAGATTTCAAAGGGCTACTGCACCTCCATGAACACATATACACCTCCCTCTCACACTTCGCATCACTCATTTGCTAATGTTTTTCATTCTATTTAAAGTTCAGTGCCACTTCCCTTTTAAGGGGTTTGCTTATATTTATTGAACTTAGGTTCATGGTTTGTTTTAAATGTGTTTTACAGGCCCTAGGCTCCACTACTCTGATGAGTAAATGAGTTGTCAGTAGATTAAAAATAATTATCAATTCATATGGACAGATTGTTGATGAGTTAAATTCATGGGCGTTTATAAACTATTACATGAAAGCTTATAAACCAAACTGAAGCATTTAAAGTGCATTAGTTTTTAGCTTAACTCCACAATGCACATTGCTTGCTGTTCCTACATTTATCAGCAAAACCAATAAAAAAAATTTGCATCTTCATTAATGAGAAATACTTTTAAACCCCCTCCCCCCCAAAATAAACCATATTTAACAAATATACATGTACTGTCCAGTGATATGCACCCTGTGACATATTTGGCTGTGGCCATAATGAAACACAGATGAACAAGAAAAAAATTATCTGATTAATGTTTCAGCCTTGAAGTCTAGCCGTTTATTGTAATCTTGTTAATTATCTTATTATTCTTAATACTAATATTGGAATAATCTTATTATCAGCATTCCACCTAATAAATTAACCTGATTTTAAAGTCTTCCACAAGCGCTAAAATAGTATTGTGTAGTTAACATTCATTTTAGAGAGATTCAAAAGCAAACCCAGTCACTATTAAGCCAAGAGGAGGTCAGTAGGAGAGCCAGACAGCTGTGCAAAAAATACATCCTAGTACTTTGCTAACCTTGTTAGTATAGCAGTTACTCTGCCTGCCTGTCATGTACGTGACTGGGAAAGGTCGGTCGGCTCAGCTTCTGTTCGCTGGGTTGAGTCCTGTGGTTGGCAGAATAGTCACATGACTTCTCGACCCTTAAGCAAGACTGCCAACTCCCAGGCCCTCGCAAGAAATCTTGCAGCAAATGTATCTTATTCCATTGTAAACCTAAAATTAGCCACATGAAAAGCGTTGGAGCAGTTTTCAATCCCTACAGTCTATTTGCAAGGTAATAAAATTGTCACATGCATGTAAATGTGTGTGCATGTGTGTGCAGGCTTATCTCGAGTTGAATATCTCACTCCAGCCAGCTGAACAAAGTTGGCAGCCCTGCTCAAGCATGCCCCTTACACAACCCCCCAACCCCGGAAAAAAGGGCTCCAACGATGGCAGTAAGGGGTGACACAGTGATTAGCACTGTTGCTTCACACATCTCGAACTAGGGTTCGAGTCTCTGCTAGGGTCCTATGTGGGTGGAGTTTGCATATTCTCCTCGTGTCATTGTGGGTTTCTTCTGAATACTCTGGTTTTTTGTCCAAAAACACACTGAGGTTAGTTGGAGTTGGCAAGTTGCACATAGATATGCATGTGTCAGTGTGAGGGAATGGGGTGTGAGTGTGCCCTGTGATAGTTTGGTGCCCCATCCTGGGATTTTCCCTGCCTTGCACTCATAGCCTCTGTTATAGGCTGTGCACCCCCACTCCAGGATTCACCCCCACCTGTATACGCATATGTCACAAAGGAGAGCAAGATACCAAATGTGAAAATTAAAGAATTCCTATGGACCTGTACTTATGCAAATTGTGCAAGAAGCATCATCTGTGATTGAAGTGGCTTTAATTTGTACAACAATGAATGCCATATTAGTCAATGAAGAGAATGACATACCCTGAGGCACTTCAAGTGAATTTCTTTAGTAGCACAAACTGGTAAATGTGAGTAATTGCGAGATTTTCCAGACCAGTGCTTGATAAGCAAGTCCTTACAGCAGGGGTGGGCAATCTTATCCGCAAAGGGCTGGTGTGTATGCAGGTTTTTGGAATAACCTGTAGGTCAGCTGTTCAAACCCAGGTGTGAGGACTCTTCAGCCAATCAGTCCTCTGATTAGTAATCTAATAAGGGAGTTGCAGCGAAAACCTGCATACACAGCGGCCCTTTGCGGATAAGATTGGACACCCCTGCCTTACAGCCTTGTGTGTAAACACGTCCTTAGTTCATGGTGTCACGGCAGTGGGCTGAGTTTTTACATGTGCAGAAATGTCCATATGTTCAAGTCCAAACACGTCCGGTGGAGCAGGATTTGAATCTGGTGATCGAACTTCAACTTTCATTCTCTCGTTCTTTTGCTACTATTTTTAAAGCAGTAAAAAAAAATTAGATCGCCATACCTGATAAGCGGTCCCAAAAGGAGGAGATGCAAACACAAGACCAGTGGACGGTCGCTTTCCAAGTCTCGATGGAGGAAAGTGAGTGTTAACTGTGTGAGAAGAGACGGCACCAGCATGAAGGTGATGGTGAAGCCCATCCAGAACCGGTCTTCGGTGTCGCTGTACATTTTGCAGAGCACCGCAGCGGTGACCAGCTCGGCGACATACAGTGCGGTCGCGATCACGACGCTGACCGGGGGGGGACCCTTATTAACGCCGGTAACATGCTCGAAGTTACACTCTTCTGCATCCTGGCTTTCTTTGTTAATGTTCTCGCACATTTCAAACGTTAAAGCTAAAGAACTGCAACGCTTCAATGTTTTTAAGCAAAAAAAATCAACACAAGTCGGTAAAAAATGACATGTATACCTCATATATATATCTGAAAGCTCCTAACTTTTCCATACCGCACCTGTCTCGACAAGGAACGATTAAGTAACTCGCTAAATAAACTGGTTTAGTGACTCAAAAGCTGTGTACGTTTCGCCAAAGCTACTATATTGTTCGCACATTTCTTGCTATAAAAATCTAATTTAAAATTACTGCATTTAATAGTTAAGTTGTAGCCCATGTTGTTGCGAAGCAAGACGAAAGTGATCAGAAGTGTCAGTAAACTCCACCCATCTACTGTTACAGTAGAGAAAAAGTTAAACAAATATGCTGAATGTTTCCTGGTTTGGAAGGACGGTCATTCATAGAGCGGAACGACGTGACGCCTTCTTTTAATAAATGCCTATGTTTCAGTATCGCTTTATACCAAATACGGCAAAAATAAGGGTATAGTGCATGATTTTTCATCGGCAGAAACGACATCGTTAAGGTCAAGGCATATTCATGTAAACGTTTGGTTTTATTATTGTTTAATTTTGTTTGATAGGGTTTATTTTTAAACAACAGGTAATAGTTGTGCCTCCATTATAATCTCACTCTGTCCGACGACTCCACACCCTATAAAGCAGACTGCGGACCGAAGCGCAAGTGAACAACTCGGACCCAGGAGATAATGCGCCTTACCAAACAATATGATTAATGTCAAAAGGCGCAGAAAATGCAAGACAGAGCCAACAACTTCGCACACAAATAACACACACACACACACACACACACACATATAGCACACACCAGGGGCGCCGTAAGGGGGAGGAAAGCTAGGACGATTCCAAGGGCCCCTGAGTGACAGGGGCCCTAAAAAATTAGGAAAATAACTGGATTGGTTTGGACTGGGGGGCCTAATATGATATGCTTTCATGGGGCCCAAAATCTCTAGCGGCGCCCCTGGCACACACACACACACACACACACACATAACACACATGCACATAACACACACACATAACACAGACACAAAACATTTTTTAGAGATTGCAGAACTTTATTCCAGTTACTCCCCGTTACTTATTTAATTAATCGTCCAGTGTATGATATTTGTAAAGATTCTTTGATTGATTATAAGAATCATAAATGCTTGGTGTTTCCACAATTTTGGCCACTAGTGTAACATTATTGCTATATATTGATGTCAATATATCGAAAGTTATTGTTAATTCATTAAAGATGATAAAATGCTGTTACATAACATTTGTTACTGAAAATTGTTCCTTTTTTGAACACAAAAACTGATGTGAACCTTTGACCAAAAAGTTTGAGAAGTGCAGCCCTGTGCCCTTGGCCTACCCCCCTCCACCATGCTCAGAGGGGAAGCACGTGAAAGGGGGCACATCGAAAGGGGGTACTTCGGTGGTTCGGGTAAAAGGGGCAGGTGCTCTGGAACCTGCACCCCCCACCACCCCGCACGTGCCTGATATTAACCATATAACCATATTATTTGACAAACATTGCAGAGGGCCAGGTTTAAAATGCCAAAAATGGAAATACAGTGATAGCCTTACCTGTTGTTCCTCCTGGCCGGATTTGTGTTTCTTGTAAGTTAGGGATGAGTGCAGATTGACGGACTGTGCACTTATAAGGTGAACAGTGAAGATGTGAGATATCTATATATAAACTAGAAGACAGTAACCAACACTGATCATGTGTTTCCTGTAAATTAATTTGCGCCATGTTATAAAGAAATGCCGACGGTCTGATAACATCTGAAAATCCTGTTCAGGCAGCTCAAATTCTGCTTCTGCATTTCTGCTGCCTGATGCTACTTAACCTTTATTCCTTTAGTTTTTGCTTCTGGACTTTGTGACAATTAGCACAAGGTCGGATTTTCCACATAAAATTCACTTTTTTTGGTTCTGTGAATTTCGGTTTGAGACTACATTATGCACACATATTCTTGTCAGGGTTGTTTTGGGTTTCTTGTTTATCTTCAGCTGGAGTTTAAGCCATAAATTCATTACCTTTCTGCATACAGGGTGAAGCTCATGAACTGTTTATATTCTCATGAGCTGTAAACTGTAGCCCCTCTCCTGCAGTTTCAGCTCTCTGCTAATGTTTATCTGTTTTATTATATATATTCTAGTACAGATTTTTAGCATGGTGGGAGCTCTTCACGTGACACACTTGCACCGCCTTGGAGACGTTTGTGGAAGATACGCCCTTCAGTGTTATGCTCCCATTCTTCAGCTCGTTGCTGTACCATTTATTTGCTTTCATTTCCACCTGTACCAGGTACTCTTTGGAAGCTTTTTTCCCCTGATTTCGTTAAGCCAGTCAGTCCAGATAAGGAATCAGCCAGGGGCATCAGAAGCATTTTGAATGTGGGGGGACACATTAGGCATTAAACTAATATTTTATGTTAAATGTGGGGGGGGGGGCAAACGAATAATTATGAAATGTGAGGGGGACACGTCGCCCATGGAATCAGCCAAGGGGCTTTGACGAGTGTGTGTTGGATCGACCGTGCACTTAAAATGCATCATGTATTGTTTTGGAGGGCTTGTGTTTTCTCAGTGTCACACGAAGGTTGCAGTGAGTCATAGGCGTGTCACAGCTCACAGCTTATTCACACAGAAAGTGAAAGATGGTGATCACACTGTGGCTGACACACTGCAACGTCTTCATAACCCTTCCAGAGAATGGAAAAGAGAACCTGACTGTACGGCTCTCTAACGTGATGAGGGCAGTGCCTGACGGCGGCCACATTCACGGCAAATTCACGGCTCACTCCTTGAAAATTTCATTTTGGTGTCAGATTTTTCAGTAAACTGGGTTTGCATTCATGTGCGTCACTGGTGTCTTTTCACAATGATGGACACAGCAATGTCTGTCTAGCTAAATAAACCAAGATAATAAATTAACATACGAAAATGGCTTAATGCTTCTTTAAAAATGCCTTCCCAGCCAGCTACTGCTGGTACTGAGCTTTTGCCGTTTAGCAACCATGATGGTGATGCAACTGCTAGTGAAACTAACTTTAGTGCTTCTTTGGCAAAGCCAACAGTTAGCCCACAGTCTATAACAGTCACTTCACTACTAGTTGCTGAGGATCGTGGGACAGACAAACCAAACAAAAGCAAAAATAATCACCCAAATTTCAAAGATGGTAGAAAAAGAACCTGTCGAGGATCTTTACTGTCCCACCCACCTCGGTTGACACCTCCCATCCTGTATAATACAGAACCCTAACTCCACCCCCCACCCTCTTGTGAAAATCTTGGGCCTGGTAGTTCATTTGTGTTCTGGCACTGACACTGAGGTGTATAAACGTTTTGGCTCCTAAAGTCTGAGGTCGAGTGGCAGCAGTCTTGACAAACAACAACAACAACAAATTTATTTTTGTATAGCGCATTATCACAACATTACATTGTCCCAAAGCGCTTTACAGCATCCCCACCCAAAGCCCCCAGTGAGTAAGCCATAGGCGACAGTGGCCAGGAAAAACTCCCTAGAAGGAAGAAACCTTGGGAGGGACCAGACTCAAAGGGGGAGCCCATCCTCCAGGGGCCGGCAGGGAGAGTCAAATACAGTTAAATCTGAAACACAAACGGGGAGCAGGGGGGAGATGACAAGCCGGTGCCACCACTCCCTCCAATCGCTAGGCAGCCAGAAGGCAGGGAGCGGGTCATACAAGGAAGATGACACAGGCAGAAGGACGAGCTGGACGCACGGTCGTCATTGGTAGTGGCTGTGTGAGGCTGGTGATTTTCTTCTGCTGAGCAAGGTGTTCAAAGACAGCTTTTGTGAAGCTCATAATGCAAACTGGCCCATCATCTGAGGGCACCATGACGCTGGCAAACGGCGTAATGCAAGTGACAACTCCCAACAGGAGATGCGTCTCCTTCGCCCCAGGAGATCAGTAACATATCTGTAGGCCTAAATGAAAGGCATACTGTTTAAAGATCTTAGTGACCAATTACACGGGGAGAGACATGAGTGCACTGCATGCACGCAAACATAGCCTGCATGTATAAATACTCTAAACAAACACATTAAGGCCAGTGAGGGGGGGGGGGTGGTACTTCCTCCAGCTTCTGCGGCTGAGAGAGCTCATGTTCTGTTAACATGGTAACTCCACTGTTTTGCTAAGCCAGAGCGGCCTCTGCTTTGTTTCGCTGAACTAGTGCGGCCAGCACTTTGTTTCACTGAGCCTGGGCGGCCGCCGTTATGTTTCGCTGATCCAGAGCGGCCGGCACTTTGTTTCACTGAGCCTGGGCGGCCGCCGTTATGTTTCGCTGATCCAGAGCGGCCGGCACTTTGTTTCACTGAGCCTGGGCGGCCGCCGTTATGTTTCGCTGAACCAGAGCGGCCGGCACTTTGTTTCACTGAGCCTGGGCGGCCGCCGTTATGTTTCGCTGAACCAGAGCGGCCGGCACTTTGTTTCACTGAGCCTGGGCGGCCGCCGTTATGTTTCGCTGAACCAGAGCGGCCGGCACTTTGTTTCACTGAGCCTGGGCGGCCGCCGTTATGTTTCGCTGGACCAGAGCGGCCGGCACTTTGTTTCACTGAGCCTGGGCGGCCGCCGTTATGTTTCGCTGGACCAGAGCGGCCGGCACTTTGTTTCACTGAGCCTGGGCGGCCGCCGTTATGTTTCACTGAGCCTGGGCGGCTGCCGTTATGTTTCGCTGAACCAGAGCGGCCGGCACTTTGTTTCACTGAGCCTGGGCGGCCGCTGTTATGTTTCGCTGAACCTAGGGTGACCAGATAATCCATGTCAGGGAGGACACTTTGAGCTACTTCGGGTTTTACAAACTACTTTCAAATTGAAAGGCTCCTGTGCTCGGCTAAATAGTTCAGCTCTTCTTGTGCTTTGACTGGTTTGTTTCCTTGACTGAAAGGCTCATCAAGCTGTTTCACATTAGCATTAGTGACACATGCATGATTATAGGAGACTGACCAATCAGCACACAGTAAGAGCTCAGTGCTCAAGTGAAATCCGGGTCCTTTTAATTGAAATGGTAATTTACAATTCCTGTCCTAGCTCAGAGTGTCCTCCCTGACATGGATTATCTGGTCACCCTAGCTGAACCAGAGTGGCCGGCACTTTGTTTCACTGAGCCTGAGTGGCCGCCGTTATGTTTCGCTGAGCTGGGCGGCCTCTGCTTTGTTTTGCTGAGCCATAAATTAAAAAAAACTATTAATATTAATAAATTTTCCCAGCTCTAATTTATGTATTTACTAGGGCTGTCAAAATTAACGGGTTAACGCGGATTAATCCATTATCATGATTAATCTGATAAATTTTTTTTACTCAATTAACCCATCTGCAGCGCCGAATGACTGAAAATCCATGAAATGTCTTTGTCAACCCATTTCGGGCAGATTTGGTGCGTTCCATTTGCCCTGGGAGGCTGGGAACTTGTATTCCGAGTCGGATTCCGAGTTTTGAAGCCGGAAGTGACGACATGCGTGCTCCTGTTTCTTGGAGACACGAGAAATGTCTCGGAGCAGCACAGAGGATCCATGCTGGCTGCGCCTTTTATCAACAGAAGGGAAAGTTGTAGTTTTATACTGTTTAAGCACTACTTCTCATTTGTGGCTCATTAAATCGGTCGCACACACTATGCCGTCCAACTTAAATGTGGACGTATTGCTACGGAGTTTTATACGAAAAGCACCGCGCGTAATGTGTTATCAACTGATATTGCTAACAATGGCAATTAACTGGGCTAGAATCAGATTTCATGATTAGTCGGATTATTTGTCGGATTTACGGTAGTTCGGGCTAATTGTAAGTGAATGAAGATAAAGACCATTTAAACTGAGTTACCTTAAATCCAACAAGTTGTCCAGCTAACCAGAAAATCTTGCTTTTTGATATGGGTCCTTGGTATTGCACTTCTGTGGCAGATGGATTGCATCCGACTCGTATTCAAGATGTTCAATAAACATGTTAGGTGCATATATATTCCCTTTTTTCTTGAGTTTGTTTGCTCATGCAAAATGAAATGTGATTAATATAGATTAAAAATGAATTATATTTAATCGTGATTAATCGAAATTAATTCACAGCAACCCTGTGATTATTCTGATTAAAAATTTTAATTGTTTGACAGAACTAGTATTTATATATCTATATATTTAATTGTGTGCAAAGACAAAAATGATCTCATCATATTTGAGTTCCCGTATAATGTAGTGAAAGTATAAGAGAGTTATATATCTTATCATATTAGTCAGTCAACCGCGTGTCTTGGCACAGCCTTGGTAATCTCCGGTGTGGGCTTTTATGTTTTAAAAAGACATTGGTCTGTGAAACAAAAGCTAGAATTGCTTTCTTTTGAAGTATGTTTGCAATTTTTGAATTTAGTCTAGGTAAAAAGAAAACAGTTGCATTTAAAAGATGTTTCTAATTTCACTAACAGGATCTCAAAATGAAATGATCCAACAGTTTCTGTTGCCATCACTCATTGAAAGCAGCATGAGACAGCACTGGTTTGAAGTTAGCCATTACACTGCAGTCAGCAGGACCACAGAACTGGAGCAGCATGAGACAGCACTGGTTTGAAGTTAGCCATTACACTGCAGTCAGCAGGACCACAGAACTGGAGCAGTATGAGACAGCACTGGTTTGAAGTTAGCCATTACACTGCAGTCAGCAGGACTGCAGAACTGGAGCGGCATGAGACAGCACTGGTTTGAAGTTAGCCATTACACTGCAGTCAGCAGGACTGCAGAACTGGAGCAGTATGAGACAGCACTGGTTTGAAGTTAGCCATTACACTGCAGTCAGCAGGACCACAGAACTGGAGCAGCATGAGACAGCACTGGTTTGAAGTTAGCCATTACACTGCAGTGAGCAGGACCGCAGAAATGGAGCAGATGTTGTTCATTGACATGTCACTCTCCCAGTTAATAGTTCTTCTAGATATCAAATCTAATACAGAAAATAAGGGATTTGTCATTATCTTTTAAGATTATTATAGTGTTCATATATTATCATCTACGGTGCTCATAGAAAGTCTTGTTTAATACACTTGGTACACTTGTTTAGTTCAGTAAAAAAAATGCAAACTTATTATTTTAATACAAAAATCATTACTTTAATAATTTGTGTGTGTGTGTGTATATATATATATATATATATATATATATATATATATATATAAACCCTATAGATATAATAACATTAGAATCAACAAGTAGTTTTAAAGTAAAACATTCAACTATGAAACTGAAACCCAAATTACAGTTCTAAAGGCTTGTCTGACTTAATAAGTCCAATGACAAGCAGTCTCATTGGGTGCTTTTAAATTAGCGATACCTAACACCTTACAATAGCATAAAACACCAAACATTTATTTGTAGTATCCCTTTGGGAGCCAGTGACTACAATTGCAATTAGCAACAAAATGGCAAAAACAAAACTGAATGATTCCGTCAAAAAAATTGTGACACTTAATAAAAAGATAATGTTTGCGTGGCAGATATGTGCAGATATAGTATGTTAAACATTGCTCACTCGGTATAAATAAATTTGCAACATTATTACAGAATAAAGCAAGCGTCCCCAGACTTCCAGTGAGCGCTGTATTTCCCTGTATGCTTTTTGTATTTTCCAGCCATTGTAATCTGATAAATGCCACTTGACGTGACAAACAACTTACCAGATAGCGCTGCTCCATTATAGAAAGTGACCAAACATTGGTGAAGTTTACTAGGTTAACTATTGGGGACTGTAGTTCCCTCCTGAGATAAGATGATTAACTGATAAAGTAAGTAGAACATTATTTCCCATGATGCACTACCTGATGAGGTGACTCTGGGATTAAGGGAATAATACAAAACTGATTAGTGCCTGTCAGGCTTTTGTAAAACGAGACACATCAGGCAAATCAGGACAACTGCATGGTTAATGATTTCTTACTGTAAGTACCCTACAATTCTTACTGCGAATAAGTTTTGCACAGTTAATTTATTTAGTTTTCCTTATAATTTTTGTACACGTAAGGTAATTCTGAGCAGCCATGTTTTCTAGCAGGATTAGGATTATGCAGCGGCTGCCAGGGAATAAAGGACAGAATGCCTGCATGTTTCAGGCTGAAAATGAAAGCAGCTAACAGCTAAATGCTCCTTCATTCTCACTCAGCATAATTATACGGAATCTGTCTTCCTTGTTTTACTGCCATAGATAGCAATTATTCGGTGAAAAGGAAAAAAAATGTCCTGTTTATAAAAACTGAGCTGCATTCACTATACTTCTATGTATGTTTGCTGATGAGCTGTTGATAAGGCCATTTCTGAGGTTAGTGCGCTGAAAGATAAACAGACAACAAACTGACTGCGTTTTAGTAGATGACAGTCCCTGAGCACATGGACAGGGTGTCTGTCTGAGATAGATTATCTACAAATAGCTGCATCCTTCCTGTGCTCAGCTGTGTCTCATAAGAGACTCTCTGCTTTGGGAGCTTTGGGTCTTCACACAGAACATGAATTTACCCTCTATATCACTGTCTTCTCAAACTTAAATATTTTTGTTACATTGTTTAATATACATAAGTGAAGAATTGCCCATTTCAGGCATCTGTTACATACTGTTTGAAAGTATTTGTTTTAATGGCAATTATTCAGACACATTCAGACAAATATGCTGTCATTTCAGGTTTGAAATGCTGAAGTAGTATTAATTTGTGGAGAACATGACAGATAAGTGCCAGACTGTGGCGACAGCTGGAATTAGGCATGGCTGCTGTCTTTCCACAGGTACAAGCTGAAGAGAAGATGGTCGCTGATGTGCGGCTCACACCTCAGCATGTTCAACCTAATGAGCAGCTGCTGCAACTGGATCACAAAATTACAGCAACCTGTCAGGTGGGGGCGATCGTGTGACCCAGTGCTGAAGAACAGAGGATTTCTCTTCTTCATTTTCAGCTATTCTGTACAATCCATTATGGACAGTCAGGAGGGTTACCACCCATGTCAGGACACTTTGAGCCAGGGTAGTATATGTAATCTACGTAATCTACCATTTCAATTAAAAGGACCTGGAATTCACTTAAGCACTGAGTTCTTGCTGCATGCTGATTGGTCAGTCTCCTACAATCATGCACGTGTCACTAATGTTAATGTGAAACAGCTGGAGTCTTTCAATCAAGGAACCAAACCAGTCAAAGCACAAGAAGAGCTGAACTATTTAGCCAAATGCAGGACTCTCTCGGTTTTAAAAGAGCTTGGAAAACATAGCTAAGTGTTCTCACAGACAACCATTTGCTGGTAACCCTAATAGTCAGTATATACACAGCATTGTTGCTTCACATCTCCAGGGTTGGGGTTTGAATCCCATGTCTGCTTTGTTTGTGTGGAATTTCTATGTTCATCCAAAGTTGCACAATCCCCCTCTCCTATAGTCTGAAAGCCTACGGTTAGTTGAATTCGTGATCCTACATTACATTTAGTGTGTGAGTGTGTGCTGTGATGGTCTGGCATCCCATCCAGGGTGTCCCCTACCTTGTACCCTGTGATGGACTGGCATCCCATCCAGGGTGTCCCCTGCCTCGTACCCTGTGATGGACTGGCATCACCTGTTGTCCTGTACTGGAAAAATGCCTGATATGTAGATGGAGCAAATGGATGGATGGATGGAAGGAAAAATATAACATCAAAAGCAAATTTGCTTCACTTCCATCCATCCATTGTCCAACCCACTTATCCTACTGGGTTGCAGGGGGTCTGGAGCCAACCCTGGATGGGGGGCCAGCCCAGCACAGAGCACACTCACACACCATTCACACACCATTCACACACACATGCACACCTATGGTCAATTTAGCAACTCAGTAACTCAATTAGCCTCAGCATGTCTTTGGGGGGAAACCAGAGTACCTGGAGGAAACCCCACGACGACACGGGGAGAACATGCAAACTCTACACACATGTGACCCAGGTGGAGACTTGAACCCAGGTCCCAGAGGTGCGAGGCAACAGTGCTAACCACTGCACCACCATAATTTGCTTCACTTAATACTATAAAATGCAAACTTGTGGATTATACAAGATATGTGCTCCTTACCTCCCCAATATAAGCTGATTCTGTCATCTACAGGAAAGTCACAGTGCTAATGGTCGGCCTTGACAATGCTGGCAAAACCTCCACTATAAGAGGCATTTTGAAAGGTAAAAAAAACAAACATATACCTGTATTTTGGACATGTGACTGAGTGTTTATGTACTGGGATCATGTGACTGAGTGTTTATGTACTGGGGATAGCACTTCAGCCATGATGACTTAAGTATTTCTTACCTGGTCACCAGCACCTCCACGGGACCTGGGCCCCACCAGTGGATGCGTACGCACTGAGCTGAGAGTGGACAACTTTCTAGTGACCTTGCTGGATGTCGGAGGTGGTCGAGAGAGTCGTGGAGCCTGGAGGCAGCTCTGTGGAGAAGCCCATGGGATTATTTTTGTGGTCGATTCTAGCGATGGGCAGCGGGTTCCTGAAGCCAGGGGGCTTCTTACAGATGTGTTACAGCAGGCCAGGGTAGCAAGGAAACCCCTTTTGCTGTAAGGAATGAAAACAATAAACTGATATTATCAGGAATCAAGTCAACCAGACGCTGATATTTCATATGAATTATGCTAGAAAAGGATGTAAAATATCTCCTAGGTTCAGTATAATTCAATTTTGTTTTTTACTCCTTCAGTGGTTTTAGTGCCTTTTGATTCCCCAGATCCATAACTTCAATAAAATTAGCAAAATATGACAAATTTATAGAATAAATTCATCATACGATTGCTGACGTGTAATAGTTGTATTCAGTCTAAAAGAGTGAACAATGGTGTTTTTTTTCAGGCTGGCCAACAAGCAAGACAAGATGGACGCTCTTCTGGTCAGTGACCTAATGGAGGCCCTGTCACTGGAGAAACTGGTCAACCAGAGCCGATCGCCCTGTCACATTGTGAGAGTTGCACTGGTGGCTTATGCTTTATAGATAAAAGAACAGTGTAACAGAGTACTGGTCATTCTGGGAGGAGTGGGTGTGTAGCATTTATAATCATGTTTATGCTTAAGCATTTTTTAGTGAAGGCAGGACACACACTTATAAATATAAATAAGAAAGATGAATGATACTGGTCTCCATAATACATTATGAAGCTGTCACTAGAGTGTAATTTCTCACCCTGTACTACAGGAGCCCAGCTCCGCACTGGTGGACGTGCGCAGGTGGACCGACAGGAAGACCTTGAGAGGCCTGCGCTGGCTGCTGCGAGCCGTCAGCCTGGACTACACCGACCTGTGTGCCCGCATCGCCAGGGACAGCAAGCGTCCCGCGGAGCGAGAGGAGAGGGAGAAGCGAGCGGCAGCTGAGAAAGGGCCCCGCAGGAGCCCAGAGGAGCAGTGAGCGGCCCTGCCACTGACTCATCTACCCCATTTTGGTTCATGGGTTTCAGAATGTGGGCAGAAGTTGTGAAAAAGTGTGTATCTGTGCAGGACTAACACCAGCAAGAAACACCTGCAACACGGCGAGGACCTTACTGGCAAAGAGAAAAAAATGACAAAGAAAAGCACTGGTGGAAAACAGCATCCCATTCAGAACATCATGAAAGCGGTTATTCCATTTAAATTCCCTTTGAAGTGTTTTTAACAAAGTGATTCCTGAAATAAATGGTTATCGACATGAGCAGAACTTGGGGGGAATGACAGTTCAAAATCTGTAATAGTGGATATAACCAATTTGTGCATGTTTTCATGTTTTGTTACCCTGATACTTTTGTAGGAGAGAAGCCTGAAAAAGAATATGAAGGAAAATCAGGTAAAGATCAGAGATGCTGTGAACAGCAGAAGGGCAGCAAGGAGGAAATGGGGTGAGGAAGAAGAGGAGGAGGAGGTGAAGGGAAGGGCTGAGATCGGGCAGAGGGGTGACACAGAGGAGACATCAAGTGGTGCCCTGGTTCCGAAAATGCGTGGCAAGACAAAACGAAAAATGAAGATAGTGATGAAAGACACATTGGTGCTTCCTGAATCAGAAAAGAAGGAGGAGCCCCGTGCAAAGAAAGGTGGCATTCCAGTCCGACAAGATGCCGTCTGTCATATTTATGTCTGCCCTGCATCTTCAGCAATTTCTGCAATTTTTCTTTAGTGTTCTCAGCATAATACTCTTCTGATTTCTGTTCATGCAGGTGAGGTCAGAAGTAAAAAGAAGAAAAAGTCAGTAAATGTAAAGAAGAAAAACAAAATAAATTCGGAAGGTGTGTCTGCTGCATATTCACAGCCGGTTGACCTGTCTGCCACGTTCGGTAAGTTGCATTTTACAGGATATAACATGAAAGTCAAAATATTACATAAGAATAATTACATTTGTTCTAAATTAGGTAAAACTACATAATAATGCAGGTGTGACAGATGATTGTATTCATTATCTCACTGGACTTTCTTTTCTCTCTGTTAGACCTCTACAGGAAGGCTATATTAGCTCTGAAGGCCCACCCAGAGCAGAATAAAGGAGGCTCCTCCTGCTGAGCCCTCACTGCACTGCAGCCTGTGATTGTGCTGCATTAAGTAACACATAAACTCCTACCCCATGCTCTGCAGTTACACTGCACTCTCTTCTCCTCCCTCCTGCTGAGCCCTCAGTGCACTGTACCCTGTGATCCTGCTGCATTAAGTAACACATAAACTCCTACCCCATGCTCTGCAGTTACACTGCACTCTCTTCTCCTCCCTCCTGCTGAGCCCTCAGTGCACTGTACCCTGTGATCCTGCTGCATTAAGTGTGATTTTCTATGTGCACACAGCTGATGTGTTAACACCCCCACTCACTATTGCATTCTATTTAAACAGGTCTTCTTAAGTTGTTTTGATTACTTTAAATGTCAGTGCTGTTTACAGTGTGTGTTTATATATCTTAAGAACTATTCCCTCAGTGTAGAGGTTTCCAGAAGCAAGGTGTTTCATTTGTACATCAAAGTCATTCAGTCTTTGTTGTCTATTGGACAGAGGAAGGACATTAGCATCAAAGCACAGAACGTTCCTGTATGCAGAATGTGATCTCTTTACAACCAAGTACCTTTCATGTTACAGTACCGGTCAAATGTTTGGGAAAACCTGCTTTTTAATGAATCTGTTTCTAGTTTAGCCATGTTATTCATCTCATAGGCCGCGAGACAATGAAGTAATATATATCATTATAATATAAATGAAATATTACTGAGAGAAGTGTTCAACAACTCAAAATTTTAGACTCTTCAAAACAGCCCCCTTTTGCTTTGATGACAGCATTACAATCTCTGACATTCTCTCAACCAGCTTCCAGATGTAGCCACCTGGAATGCTTCTCCAATGGTCCTGAAGGAGTTTCCACAAGTTTTGGGCACAAATTGGCTACCTTACTCATCACAAAACAGCTCTATAGCATCTAGGTTGGGGGGGATTTTGGGGGCCAGGTCATTTGTCACAGCATTCCATCTATCTCCTTATTCACTAGATAATACTTACTACATTACCCTAAGATGTGTTTGGGGCATTATCTTGATAAATTAAATGATGGTCCAAGATAGGATACCGTGTTATTGCAAAATCCTGCCTTCAATTTTATATAAATCTCCAACAGCACCATCAGTGAAACAGTCCCACACCATTATATTACCTCACTGTCCCACACCATTACACTGCCTCACTGTCCCTCACCATTACACTGCCTCACAGTCCCACACCATTACACTGCCTCACAGTCCCACACCATTACACTGCCTCACTGTCCCACACCATTACACTGCCTCACTGTCCCACACCATTAT
This sequence comes from Paramormyrops kingsleyae, assembly GCF_048594095.1. Classification (NCBI taxonomy): domain Eukaryota; kingdom Metazoa; phylum Chordata; class Actinopteri; order Osteoglossiformes; family Mormyridae; genus Paramormyrops; species Paramormyrops kingsleyae. Next base: position 28,638,938 of record NC_132814.1, on the reverse strand, counting down.
ATTACCTCACTGTCCCACACCATTACACTGCCTCACTGTCCCACACCAATATATTACCTCACTGTTCCACACCATTATACTGCCTCACTGTCCCTCACCATTACACTGCCTCACTGTCCCACACCATTACACTGCCTCACTGTCCCACACCATTACACTGCCTCACTGTCCCACACCATTACACTGCCTCACTGTCCCACACCATTACACTGCCTCACAGTCCCACACCATTACACTGCCTCACTGTCCCACACCATTATACTGCCTCACTGTCCCTCACCATTACACTGCCTCACTGTCCCACACCATTACACTGCCTCACTGTCCCACACCATTACACTGCCTCACAGTCCCACACCATTACACTGCCTCACTGTCCCACACCATTACACTGCCTCACTGTGGGGCCAAACATGCTGTCATCCTCAGTTCACCTTTTCTGCATATCACAAACACATAACGATTGGAGCCAAAAATTTTCAAAGCAGATTTCCATTGTTCTAATATCTGTATTTTTTTGCCCACCCCAATCTTTTCTTCTTATCTACATCCTTCAGAAGTAGTTTGTTTGCAGCAATTCCGGCATAATGGTGTAGAACACTGAGGATAAAGACCAGATTCATGTAATGAGCAGTTAGGATAGTTTGGATAGTTTGATGGTTTTGCCCACTGCAGCTGGAGACACTGCCAGGCATTTTATTAATTCATTGACCATCATTTCTTAAAATAATTATGGATGGACATTTTTCTTTGTTAAGCTTTTCTTGTCATATTATTGATTATTAAAACAAGAAAGCTATTTTACAAACAGGGCCATTGGTATTCACTGTACCTAATCACAACAAAAATGATTATTTCCAGTGTTTAGATCATGAAAGATGGTATTCAGTATAATATATAGTAATTATGGCACCTGTAATTATCTAGCACTTTCTTTGCTTGCTAAGATTTTGTACCTATAATACATTTCAAGATACATGTGAAATGTTGGCTTGAACAAACTTTTTTCAATAAAAATATTTGTTTTGGAAAAACAGTTTGCATGGACATGAAATTGATTATATTCATGCAAAAGTCTGTTAAGTTAAACGGCTGTACGACAGATATGTGTGTGTGTGTGTATATATATATATATATATATTATTATGCAAAGGAAAAAAGAACGTCTCCATAGTGACTGCTTATTGAGTTATCTGTCATTTTCACTTTCTTCTTTCTTTTTTTAACAAAAATGTTTTCTGTATAAATGACATCCAGGTGGTGTAACTTATAGAATTTCATAATTAAAAAAATTTGTTCCACATAATTTTGAACACTCTTTAAAAAGTATAATCATTTATAATAATCTAACTATAAAATGAATATAGAAATGCAATTATACTGATTGAATGGATTATATACAGTATATAGTTTTCTCTAATGCGCTTGTTACGCTGGTTGCTAATATATATATATCCTTCCATCCATCCATTATCTATACCGCTTCATCCATCTGGGTCGCGGGGAAGCCATATATATCTAAAGAAAAACTCAAATATATATAAAGAAAACTCAAATCCATCCATGTTCCAATATTCAGCACGTGGTCGCGAGGACACCGCTATCAATACGGAATAACGTTGCATTGCTATGCTAATGCCGCCACCTATTGGTGAAACTTGTGCTACTACAGAGACGCCAAGACCGTTTAGATGCGGTAATTTATCCAAGATACAAACAGGGGGGTATTCCACGAAACAGGATTAAGGGAAAGTCTCGCTTATTTCGATAAGTCTGTCTTATATAAGTGAGAATTCCGTTCCATCAACGTGTCTTAAATGAATCCCCGCTGAATTACCATGGTAATTTATACCTACGAACAAGTCTGCTCCGGACCAGGTTAACTGTCTCGCTTGATTAAGCGTTGTCTCAAAGAACGATTACATCTTTGTATTTTTCATACAACTCCATCAGCAGCGTTTGTCCCGTGGAAGGAAAGAAACACCGCTCTCGTTTTACCGGCTTTCCGACTCATTTGGTCGATCTATCGTTCATCCATTTATTTGGGCTTCTTAAATGTCGCGGGTGTGCGCACTAAGTGAGACTATGCAAGTCTGTCTTGAATGATCCTTAATTAGTTCAAACTGAACTGCGTTCGTGGAACGACATGAGGCTAATTTTAGAGATGGAGCTAAGTTGAATCTGACTTTTTCGGAAAAGTCTGCCTTTCTTTAGCTACTTTCATGGAATACCCCCCAGGCCTTAGTAGTAAGGAATTAAAAATAAAACAATGATACAAAAACAATAATGTGTATAACGGCTAAAGAAAAGAATAAAGAAAGAATAATAATTCAATGGATGGATCTTTTAACAATGTCAGTCAGTGACACCTGGCGTCACTCACTAACACCGTGTCTGCCATGGTTATCTGTCAGTAATAAGACGAATTGGCTTTACATTTTAATCGATTAGAATAAAAGGAAAAGTGGGCCTAATAAAATCAGTCATAGTTATATTGTGCAAATGCACCACTTTTGACGAATGTAATCCTGAAAGACGGATGTTTCAAAATACCTCGTTATAAATTTGTTAACAATGCAGTTGTATTGATAATCATTTGTTATTTAGTGGTTATTTAGTATTGCATATTACACACAGCTTTAATGTTAGATATTACAGAATTTAAAGAACTCTGACATGTCGGGGTTGTGTAATCTTCAAATCAAGTCCATTTAATCATTAATCGACTGCACATGTACAAGGAAACTGTCTAGATGCTTCCAGTAGGTGGCAGCAGAGACTTTCACAGGGCAGAGGTCAGCCAAGAAACAGTAGAAGAATAGTACTGTAGCTGTAGTTTTGCCCGCTTTCGATTTGCATTTACACACACACACACACACACACACACAGATATATATATATATATATATATATATATATATATATATATATATATATATATATATATATATATATAGTGGACCATTGATTTATTGACTTATGAACTCAATTCGTTCGCAAGAGCTGGTCGTAACTCAAGTTGGATGAACCTCCCAATGCACCCCTTACCTAACCTTTTCATAATGAAAAGGAGTTGTATAATATGTGTAATTTACCAGAAATGCCCATAATTTTCCTAGTGTATTCATCAAAGCGTTATAAAATGTGCCTAGCCTAGCACAAACACCAATTTCATACTGTGCTCATGCTTTCGCAGTGGTGTATGTCATTTTCGGCAGCCCTTGTTTCAGCACTGGCTGCTTCACCATGCCTAGCTACGCCACAAAGCCCAGTTCTCGCTTTCAAATTGTGAAACCACCTCTTACTGTGCCGAAATGTTTCACCATTGTCACTCGTTGATGGCTTATCCTTTATGAGATCTGCATTCATAGCCCTAGATATTACAGACTCACCTGCCATCTGTCTTTCGTTTATCCACACTAATAATAGCCTTTATGCCTCATCTAAATTTGTTGATCATGACTTAGTAATTTGAGTAACACTTTTAGCAACACTAGCTTCCTTACACAAATCTTTTCTTTGTCTTCTCTTCCTTCCTTAACTTCTTTTCCAGCTTTTTGGGGCCATTTTGATGGCAAGTAGATAAAATAAATTAATAATAATAATCAATACTTTATTAATCCACATGGGGAAATTGATTTGGCATCCACATGTGGATACCAAAGTATCAGTGGCTCCACTGGGGCTCGAACCCAGGACCTTCTGCGTGTAAAGCAGACGTGATAACCACTACACTATGAAACCACTTCCATTAAACATATAGTGCACTGCACTGACCAAAGTTAGGTCCACGAACAGGCGTCCCTGGGCTCAGACTGACGCTTACGGACGCCTCTCGGGCATCTCGGCTCTTTGTTCACAACCGCACAAGCGGATTCATGTTTTGGCCTCGACTGGCATCCGGGTCATAACTCAAGACTTTGGTCGTAAGTCAAAAATAAAATTTTGGTCATAACCCAAAGTTCGCATGTCAGGCTGGTTGTAACTTGAGGATCCACTGTGTATATAAACACATTTCTACTGGCACTTAAGTTATTTTACTTGCACGTTTATTTTATTTAGCAAAGACTTTCGTCCAAAGCCACATAGAGAGCCAGACAGTACAGAACATTACAAGCAAGCAGCTGAAAGGCAGGCAACTTGACATAAGTGCACTAGGCTGAGCTTACATTGAATGCCAGAGTACAAGTGTAAGTAACATCAGACCAAGAGCTATCAAGAGCTTTCAAACATAGCAAGAACCTTATTTAACCACTATTCAGATCAAAAGGGAAAAAAATCAACCCTAAGAGTGTTGGATTGTTGACTGAATGGGCAAGACAGAATGCAGATCTTGATGAGCATCTTGACTGAGATGGGGACTACTACAAGGACTCAATCGAGCACTTATAGGGAGTCAATGAAGAGAGACAGCGAGAGCTGACTGAATAGCAGACATGTTTCTGCATTTTGAGTCATTGGCAGCCATGAGACAGAAGAAGCTGCTAGCCTGGCCAGTAAGGAGTTACAGTGGTCTAGCGGTGAGATTACAGATCCCTGTATTAGAAGCTGAGTAGCTTATCCTGACAAATATGGCATTTTCCTGATTTTATAAATCTACAAGATCACCGATTTCCACTACGCGGTCAAAAATGGATAGCTGGTCATCAATCATTACCCCAAAGTTCTTGGCAGATCTTGATGGAGACAATGTCAATAATCCAAGCTGTACATCAATATCATTACG